>NC_069503.1:537656227-537956227 GCF_027579735.1 Bombina bombina
CAGGGTATAAATAACAGGAATTATTGGATGATCAACCTGTAGATACTCTCTCAGAGATTTGGGGATGATATAAACTGCTAGGAACTTGGCAGGATTATGGAGCTGACGATATACTGGTCACACTTGATGTGACCAGTTTATACACCATTATCCCTCATGCACAGGGCAAGGGCAGCAGTGTCTAACCACCTCCTAAAATATCCCTATGTGGGTCCCCCGATTGATGTATTTTTTTTAGTTATAATAGGTGTTCAGTGCTGGGAGGTATAAATTAAATTAATTATATAAACTGGAAAGAACAAACTACAACCTCAGGCTAGGGGTAGCTAACAAAACATCACCCTCCCCCAGACTGTGTAGTTCAGTATACCATTATCCCGCACTAACCATGTAGAATTCAATAAATACAAATCAAAGCAAAACCGATGATTTACAGCTTAACCAACATATATTTATTATCCAACAATTGCCACAAGCAGTTAATTCATAATAGGTCCACTGGACAATCCTAATGGGTACCCATTCAATTTGCAGGGAGCTCCATATTAAGCATTAAGCCAGAGTTATATATCTCATCCAATTTTAACCTCTGTGTCCCAAAACCTCTTGTTTAGATTATTACTCCACAAGTATAACCCATTGAGTGAAATTTTCAATGTGCACCCCCACAGCTGTAATATTGGTTACTTGCTACTGTTAGCTTTAGTTGACAAATAGTTTAGTCCTGCAAGTTAAAGCCTCTTAAGCGTAGGGTTAATAAAGCAAAGCAGTATTATACAGTCTTTTTTCAACACCCTCCAGGTTTGCACTTAAGGTAATGGAGTATAATTCTCCCAAAGGAGTAACGATATCCACAGCGTGTTTAATTTAGCAGCATCTGCCGTATAATCTTACCCTCCTTTCGATCGTCCGTATTAATGTACGTCTGTCCCATACAGAATTACATGGGCTTGGTGCCACATCCCTTGGTCTTCACCCAGATTACTGCGTCATGCCCTATCAGTTTGGGAAATACAGTCCCGTGAAACTTAAAATCTTGTTGCGTCTGCTACGAGCGTTTCACCCCAAACTTTGCACAGGCCTTCATCCGGCTTGTTTCTGTGACGTAATTTCCACTCGGCATTCCTTTAAGGGAAATTGTTTTTTTTTTTTTATTGTGAAGCAAACAACAAATAGGACAAAATAACAGAAAAAGTCAATGTGCATAACTATTCACCCCCCTAAAGTCAATACTTTGTAGAGCCACCTTTTGCGGCAATCACACCTCCAAGTCGCTTTGGATAAGTCTCTATGAGCTTGCCACATGTTACCACTGGGAATGTTGCCCATTCCTCCTTGCAAAACTGCTCCAGCTTCTTCAAGTAAGATGGTTTGCACTTGTGAACAGCAATCTTTAGGTCTGACCACAGATTTTCTATTGGATTGAGGTCTGGGCTTTGACTAGGCCATTCCAACACATTTACATGTTTCCCCTTAAACCACTCAAGTGTTGCTTTAGCAATGTGTTTGGGGTCATTGTCCTGCTGGAAGGTGAACCTCCGTCCTAGCCTCAAATCACGCACAGAGTGGTACAGGTTTTGCTCAAGAATATCCCTGTATTTCACACCAACCATCTTTCCCTCAACTCTGACCAGTTTCCCAGTCCCGGCTGCTGAAAAAAATCCCCACAGCATGATGCTGCGTTTTCTTTGATGGCTGAAAAGTTCAATTTTAGTCTCATCAGACCAGAACACCTTCCTCCATACATTTTGGGAGTCTCCTACATGCCTTTTTGCAAACTCAAACGTGCCATTTTGTTTTTTTGCTGAAAGTAATGGCTTTCTTCTGGCCACTCTGCCATAAAGCCCAACTCTATGGAAGCGTACGGCTTATTGTCGTCCTATGTACAGATACTCCAGTCTCTGCTGTGGAACTCTGAAGCTCCTCCAGGGTTACCCTAGGTCTCTGTGCTGCCTCTCTGATAAATGCCCTCCTTGCCCGGTCCGTGAGTTTTGGTGGGCGGCCGTCTCTTGGCAGGTTTGCTTTTGTGCCATGTTCTTTCCATTTGGTTATGATATATTTGATGGTGCTCCTGGGGATCATCAAAGATTTGGATATTTTTTTATAACCTAACCCTGACTTGTACTTCTCAACAACATTGTCCCTTACTTGTTTGGAGAGTTCCTTGGTCTTCATGGCAGTGTTTGGTTAGTGGTGCCTCTTGCTTAGGTGTTGCAGCCTCTGGGGCCTTTCAAAAAATGTGTGTATATATAATGACAGATCATGTGACACTTAGATTGCACACAGGTGGACATCATTTCACTAATTATGTGACTTCTGAAGGTAATTGGTTGTACCAGAGCTTTTTATGGGCTTCGTAACAAAGGAGGTGAATACATACGCACATGCCAATTTTCTGTATATATCTTTCTCATTTCACTTCACCAACTTACACTATTGTGTTCTGATCCATCACATTAAATTCAGATTAATAAAACATTGAACTTAAGGCTGTAATGTAACAGAATAGGTAAAAAGTCAAGGGGGGGGTGAATACTTTTGCAAGACATTGTGTATATATATATATATATATATATATATATATATATACACAGGGAGTGCAGAATTATTAGGCAAATGAGTATTTTGACCACATCATCCTCTTTATGCATGTTGTCTTACTCCAAGCTGTATAGGCTCGAAAGCCTACTACCAATTAAGCATATTAGGTGATGTGCATCTCTGTAATGAGAAGGGGTGTGGTCTAATGACATCAACACCCTATATCAGGTGTGCATAATTATTAGGCAACTTCCTTTCCTTTGGCAAAATGGGTCAAAAGAAGGACTTGACAGGCTCAGAAAAGTCAAAAATAGTGAGATATCTTGCAGAGGGATGCAGCACTCTTAAAATTGCAAAGCTTCTGAAGCGTGATCATCGAACTATCAAGCGTTTCATTCAAAATAGTCAACAGGGTCGCAAGAAGCATGTGGAAAAACCAAGGCGCAAAATAACTGCCCATGAACTGAGAAAAGTCAAGCGTGCAGCTGCCAAGATGCCACTTGCCACCAGTTTGGCCATATTTCAGAGCTGCAACATCACTGGAGTGCCCAAAAGCACAAGGTGTGCAATACTCAGAGACATGGCCAAGGTAAGAAAGGCTGAAAGACGACCACCACTGAACAAGACACACAAGCTGAAACGTCAAGACTGGGCCAAGAAATATCTCAAGACTGATTTTTCTAAGGTTTTATGGACTGATGAAATGAGAGTGAGTCTTGATCGGCCAGATGGATGGGCCCGTGGCTGGATTGGTAAAGGGCAGAGAGCTCCAGTCCGACTCAGACGCCAGCAAGGTGGAGGTGGAGTACTGGTTTGGGCTGGTATCATCAAAGATGAGCTTGTGGGGCCTTTTCGGGTTGAGGATGGAGTCAAGCTCAACTCCCAGTCCTACTGCCAGTTTCTGGAAGACACCTTCTTCAAGCAGTGGTACAGGAAGAAGTCTGGATCCTTCAAGAAAAACATGATTTTCATGCAGGACAATGCTCCATCACATGCGTTCAAGTACTCCACAGCGTGGCTGGCAAGAAAGGGTATAAAAGAAGAAAATCTAATGACATGGCCTCCTTGTTCACCTGATCTGAACCCCATTGAGAACCTGTGGTCCATCATCAAATGTGAGATTTACAAGGAGGGAAAACAGTACACCTCTCTGAACAGTGTCTGGGAGGCTGTGGTTGCTGCTGCACGCAATGTTGATGGTGAACAGATCAAAACACTGACAGAATCCATGGATGGCAGGCTTTTGAGTGTCCTTGCAAAGAAAGGTGGCTATATTGGTCACTGATTTGTTTTTGTTTTGTTTTTGAATGTCAGAAATGTATATTTGTCAATGTTGAGATGTTATATTGGTTTCACTGGTAAAAATAAATAATTGAAATGGGTATATATTTGTTTTTTGTTAAGTTGCCTAATAATTATGCACAGTAATAGTCACCTGCACACACAGATATCCCCCTAAAATAGCTAAAACTAAAAACAAACTAAAAACTACTTCCAAAAATATTCAGCTTTGATATTAATGACTTTTTTGGGTTCATTGAGAACATGATTGTTGTTCAATAATAAAATTAATCCTCATAAATACAACTTGCCTAATAATTCTGCACTCCCTGTATATATATATGTATAGAACAATATTTGTCAAAAAAAAAACACCTGGTCTTATATTTTAAAGATCAGTTAAGCAAGGGATTTCAGCACTCAAAACATGGTTTGCAAAAATACATTGTATCATCTGGAGTTCTAAAGGACCCACCCAGAAAAATTATTTGCCAAGGCAACAGGTATTGCAGTAATTAATACTTTGTTTATTAATAACAAAACAAGAGAACAAAAACTCCTGCTTCTTTAAATTCAATTAAGAAAACAGAATCAATACTGCCTGGATTATAAAAATATTAAAAAAAAAAAGTATAGTCTTTTTTTCTCCCTTTTTTGTTTCTGTTTTTTCTTGTTAATTAAACAGTAAATGTGATCATAAAGATAAGAATGAATTAGAGGGAGATGTGGAGATAGCCATGGCTTTTTTATATATATATATATATATATATATATATATATATATATATATATATATATATATATATATATATATATATATATATATATATATATATGTGTGTGTGTATATATGTGTATATATATATATATATATATATATATGTGTATATGTATATATATATGTGTGTGTATGTATATATATATATATATATATATATATGTGTGTGTGTGTATATATATATATATATATATATATATATATATATATATATATATATATATATATATATATATATGTGTGTGTGTGTATATATATATATATATATACAGGTATACATACCTCACTTTACATCGCTTCACTTTAAAGCGCTTCGCTAATACAGCGCTTTGTGGAGCTGAAGTTCAACCTCCAAGGATTTTAAAACAGTGCTGTTATCTTCGTGAGATTGCAAGAAAAGTGACTGGCACCATTTTATTATGCTTAGTTCACTCTGTTTACAGCATTACAGTGCAATCTGTGTCTCAGTGCTATACTCTAGCAAGCTGTAGTACAGTGATTGTCACTATTTTACAGGTACAGTATTTATTGAATACTGTGCTGTGCAAGTGTTAAACTAAACTTAGCGCTATTGTACACCTAATATAAGTTAGTTAAAACATGTTTTTAAGTTTTTAAACACACTGGCAAGTGAAAAGAAAGCTAAAACTGACTTGTTTCACTTTAAGGCGGTTTTCACTTTACAGCGGGGCTCCGGTCCCTAACCCGCTGTATGAGCGGGGTATACCTGTATATACATATGTGTGTGTGTATATGTATATATATGTCTGTATTTGTGTATATATATATATATATATATATATATATATATATATATATATATATATATATATATATATATATATGTGTGTGTGTGTGTGTGTGTATATGTATATACAGGGAGTGCAGAATTATTAGACAAGTTGTATTTTTTTTTTTTAAATATCATTTTTATTAGGGAAAGCAAGAACAAAACGTACAGAGGACACATAAATTCAATGTACAGTTTACAATTAGTAGGCAAGGTTACAGTGAATAACATTAGCAGGAATGAGCGCAATCATGAGGAGTATTATTCTCTGGTACATATTGGCAATTCTGCCAACCATTGATCTATGAGTGGGTATAAAAGTTACCCCTGCACGTGTCTGCTATCCCCAGACATTTTAATGTTTTTAAACAAAAACGTTCCTAAACACACTAACTTAATAACTAAAAGATAAACTAAACTACTGCTAAACCACCTAGGGGCCCTACTGTGGGGCCAGTCGAGGTCGAGGCCTGGCGGAGGGAAAAAAAAAAAAAAGGGGGGGGGGAGGGGGAAAGAGGAGGTGGGAGGCGGAAAGGGGCAAGCGCAGGGCAGTGAAAGATGAAATGTGGGTGTGTGTGGAGCATAATGTAGGGCCCAAAGCTAAGACATTAACCATGCTCCTGAAGCAGGTGGGCCCAGTCACCCCTTAAAGTACTTTCCATAAAAATCACAGAGTCTTTAAATGGTTTAAGAATTAGCCTCTGTATTTCCAGTTCAAAGGTGAGGATTAATCTGCGCCACTTGCGTAAGAATAGGCTTAATCTGTTCTGTACATCTATCCTGACGTCCATTTGCTCAATGAATAATTGGGACTGTAAAAGATTCTTAAAACCTTTAAATGAGGGGCCAACTTTTTTTATCCAGTGTTTCAATATGTGTTTCCTAGCCACAAGCATGATTAAGCTCAGTACCGATTCATGTTGTTTGTGTCGGTCATCCCAGCACAGAAATATGATAGTTTCGGGTCGTATTTCAAGCTGTATCTGGAGTTTTTGTTTCAGCCAAAATTGGATTTTACCCCAATATTGCCTGATCGGAGGGCAATCCCATACATAGTGGAGGAGATTAGGGTTATCTAGTGTGCATTTAGAGCATTTATTTGTGTGGGTGGGGATCCACTTGGCCATGACTCTGGGCGTGAAGTACGCCCTATGTAAGAAGCGTACTTGTGATTCTCTAAACGTGGCTGATAGAGTTGCTTTCCTGTTTTTTTCCATACTATTCTTAATCTCCACCCAAGTGATCTCTCCCAATCCCTCTCTAATCCAACCTGTCTGCATAGATGGTTGTAACTTTGGGAGGTGATGTTGCAATAGGATTTGATATATTTCTGAGAGAGAAAACATGCCCATGGCATATAGTGACTGAGTGAGACGGAAAGGGGATCCTTCCCAGAAATCTGTCGTGTCTCTGACCAGTGTTCCAGCATAGTGACGTATCTGGAGGAATGCATAGAAGTGCGTATTTGGCAAGCCATAGTCCCTCTGTAGGGCCCCAAATGTTTTGAAGGTTTTTGTTAGTGGATCAAAGAGAGGCTTGAGAGACTTTATTCCCTTCGCCTCCCAAATCCTGAAAGGCAAGGTATCAGAACCTGTCGGAAAATCTGGGTTTCTCCTGATAGGGAGATAAGGCGATGCGTGGCAGGTTTTGCCTAGATATTTGTGGGCGAGGTGCCAGGCCTTCAAGGAGTCCCTGAATAGAGCGTTGAGACCCAAGTTCTTCAAGGCCTTCGTATTTGCAAGATGCGGAAGGTAGGCCAGGGATATGTTCCCCAGCACTGCCTGCTCTAGATCTGGGCGACAAAAATGATGGGTGCCGACCTGCCAATCCACTACCAGATGGATCAGAGCGGCCCAGTTGTAAAGCCGAAAATCAGGGAGTGCTAGGCCTCCATTAAGGAATGTCATATTAAGTTTTTCCCTTGAGATCCGTGATTTTTTCCCTTGCCAGATGAACTCTCGTGTTGCAGAGTTTAGAAGCTTGAGATCAGTTTTGCTCAAGAGTAAGGGAAGCATTAGAAGTGGGTATAGAACTCGGGGGAGCACCACCATTTTAAGTAGGGCAATTCTTCCCGTCAATGACAGTGGTAGAGATTTTGCACATATGGGGGTTAGGTTGTCAGCGTATAGCCTATTGGGGTTGGCTGAAATCTTAATACCGAGATAGGTAATATTATGTTTGGCAATTGTGAAGGGGTAGTTCACCTCAGAGGCAGATTTTCTATTTAGCCAAAGGATCTCCGACTTTTGTACATTTATTCTATAACCCGAGAATAGGCCAAAATTCTTGAGATCGTTCATGATATTAGGCAGGTGTCTTTGAGGGTCTTGCACAAAGAGAAGCATATCATCAGCATATAATGCCAAATGCTGTGGAGACCCTGCTATATCAACACCGGGAAGGTCTGCCGCAGTTTAATGGCCAGGGGTTCTAGCGCTATATTGAAGAGTAGGGGTGACAGGGGACACCCCTGTCTCGTGCCCCTGTGCAGTTGGAAATCAGGCGAGAAGACGTTGTTAACAATTACATTAGCCGTGGGCGAGTGGTAAAGATTTTTGATGAGCGTGAGAAAGGGACAAGAGAAGTTGGCTTGGGACATAGTGTGGAGAAGGTGGTCCCATTCCACCCGATCAAAGGCCTTCTCTGCGTCAAGCGACAGCAGGAAAGCCTCCGAGTCATCTGTCTCCGCATGCTTCCTTGAGCCGGACCAGAAGAATTGAGCTATCTGTAGGACTCTACGCACGTTTACTACTGAAGAGCGTGCATGCATGAAGCCCGTCTGATCTTCATGAATGATAGTGGGTAGGATGAACTTAAGTCTCTCGGCGAACAACTTAGTGAGGATCTTATAGTCCGCGTTTAGCAGGGATATCGGTCTATAAGATTCGGGCAACAGGCAGTCCTTACCTTCTTTATGAATCAAAGTGATGGAGGCCGATACAAATTCTGGGGAGGGTGCTGACTCCTCTCTAAGGTAGATAGAGAATAGATCTACGAGAGAGGGGGTAACCTGTGATTTAAGTAATCGATAAAATTCGATAGGCAGTCCATCCGGGCCTGGTGCCTTACCCAGAGAAATGGCCATGATGGTTCTCTCAACCTCGTCCCTCTCTATCGGAGCATTCAGTTTGTTCAATTGCTCCTCTGAGATTTTTGGGAGCTCAACCGATTCCCAGAATCTGTCCCTCACTTCATTTCCCGAGGGGAGCTCACTTGCGTAAAGGGAAGAGTAGTAGGTGGCAAAAGCCTCCGCTATTTGATTGGAGTCCTTAAGCACTCTGCCACCTGCTTTTAAAGCAGCAATGTGTCTGGAGGAGTTATTGAGCTTCACAAGGGTAGCCAAAAGCTTCCCAGATTTATCCCCATAGTGGTAATATTTACCGCGAGTCCGAAGGAGCGCCTGCGAGGCCTGATGCGCCAGAAGCGCATCATATTCTGTTTTGGTACCAATATATTTGCGGTAGGAGTCGTTGGAGGGGGTAGAGCAATATTCACGGTAGGCCTCTGCAAGGTCGTTTCTTAAGTTAACAACCTTTTCTAAACATTGTTTCTTTCTCCGAGCTAGGTAGGCGATAATATCACCAGAGAGCACCGCTTTGGCCGCAGTCCAGAAAAGTTCTGGAGTATGTATGTGTTGGATATTATTTGTCTTATAGTCATCCCAACAATGCGTTAGGTAGGCTTGGAATTCCTGAGATGTTACAAGATATCTCGGGAAGCGCAGAGTGCGTCTGTTGCCAACCCTGGGAGTTATATCCAGAAAAAGTGCTATGGGGGCGTGGTCAGAGACAATAACCTCGCCTATTTTGGTATCGATGACTCGGGTGATTAGAGAATTTGAGATCATGAAGAGATCAATGCGTGACATAGAGGGTGTGGCTCAGGATACGCATGTGTAGTCCCTACCATCCGGGTTAAGCTGTCGCCAGATGAGACATCTCTCTCGAATTTATCTGATACCCTAGGCAGGCTTCTCTCCGTGCATCTGTTGGGGTCTCTAAGCCTATCACAGTGAGGATTTGGGGCCAAATTGAAGTCCCCCCCAGAATGATATGAGTACCTAGAAAGGGTGTGAGTGTCGTCAGTATTGAATCCCAGAATTACCTATCCTTTTGATTTGGGGCATAGATGTTGCATAGCGTGTAGATGTCGTCTGAGGTGCGAATCTTTACGACAATGAATCTACCTTCAGGGTCTTTAAGTGTTTCTAGGACCTCATAGTTCAATTGCTTCCCAAAGAGTATGGCCACTCCTCTGCTGGCTGACTTGTATGAGGCATACTCTACTCTACCCACCCAATCAGTCCATAGTTTACTGTGTTCCAAGTCCGAGAGGTGTGTCTCTTGTAGAAACACAATCTCCGCTCTTTTTTTCCTGAGGTGTGTCAGGATCGATTTTCTCTTGATGGGGGAATGAATTCCCCCTATGTTCCAAGAGTACAGATTAAATGTTTTCTACTATCAATGACCCTGAAGTGGAGGCTACATGGATGAGGGGGTTCACACCTCAAATTTTGGTGACCTCCCATGGTGTGTGGCAAGACTCCCGGTTCAGCCTCACAGCACACCAATCCCTCGCCAGACCTCACCAAGTGGAATTTCTCCGTTAATATACCATGGCTGCTACACTGTAAAAAAAAGTACATGTTTGTCACTGAAAGCCATTTTAACATATATCTCAAAACATAACCAAAAAGAGGTAGCATGTTGCGACAAGGACATTTACCTTTAGTTTTATGCATAAATAACAGTAGTAAAAACAAGGCAACTCTAACAAGGGACTCAAAGTGGTCCTCATAGAACAGTTTTACCCTTGGAATCCATAGCAGAGCTTTTTTTTAACATAATTAAAAGTAGGTAATATCTTGAGGCAAAAACAGTGTTCTTTATGCTGGAATCTGGATGGAGGAGGTATCCAAGAGGAAATTACAACAAAAAATTCAAAACATTTCATGCAAAACTGTGTAAGGGGGGAACACCTTAGTTGACCCTCACTATTCCTCATCTGGGGCCTACATTGCACTTCTCCCTCCCGAATCTCACTAGGGGGACCAGAACCAGGAATCCCAGCCAGATCAAGATTTTTCCCCAGGGAGAGGCTCAGTAGGAATGTAACCAACTGGATCAGTGTCAGTACCACTCCAGCCATAGTATTAAATTGTTGATGTAGTAATTAGGTATAAGGGTTTAAGTACGCTAAATATGAATCTATCAGAACCATTCAGCCCTCACCCTCTCTCATCTGTCTCAGTGGGCTACGTGTGGGACTGCGTATAGGGGGATCATAGTTATCAAGGAACTCCTGGGCAGCTGTTGGGGAGTCAAAGAATCTAAGGCCCCTGGCGGTGACCAGTTTGAGTCTGGCAGGGTATAAAAGATACGCTTGTCTGCCCTCTCTATGCAGTCTAGAGCAGAGAGGCGCGAACTCTCTGCGGCGTCTCATGAGATCCGCAGAGTAATCCTGAAACAACAGCAATCTCGCATTCTCAAACACCAGCTCATGCAGTTTCCTGTAAGCTCTCAGGATGGCTGTTTTGGTCTGAAAATGCAAGAACTTTATCATTATGGGACGGGGTTGTGCCAAGTCCTGACCCTCCCTGTCCGGGCCCACTCTGTGTGCTCTCTCCACACCTCCAATCAAATCTTTGGGAGAAAGTTTTAACAGAGACGGCAGTGTATTTTCTACGAAATGAATTAGATCAGATTGTTTGATGGATTCGGGAAGGCCAAGGAGACGCATGTTATTGCGCCTCAATCTTTTTTCTAGATCATCTATTTTTGATTGGAGGGTTGCGGTTTGCCTCTCTAGCTGCTCTATCTTATGAGTGGTGGTGACATGTGAATCCTCCAGGTCTGAAATTCTACCCTCTGCCTCCCCCATCCTGGTGGAAAACTGTTTAACCTCACCCGCAAGGGTGTCTACTCCCCTTTGAAGGTTGTCAATTTTAGGCATAAAAAGCATGGTGATTTGTTTGACAATGGGGTGTGTATCTAACAATTCGCCTTCTAGTGGAGAATCAGAACTGTGGCCCTGTATAGTAGGGTCATTTGTAGCCCTGTGACGGCGGTCATTAGTTTTATTGCGGCTCGCCATTGGTGTGTTAGTTAGGTATTTCTCCATAAACCAATGAAAGATATGAGATAGATGGGTAGTGATAGAAAGGCAATATCAGGAAACAGTGTCAAACTTGGATAAAATTCAGTTATAAGCCTTGTCAACAGAGGTACTAAATCACAATCAGGCAGTCAAACCTCACAAGAAACAGCACCCCTGAGCATGTCTAGACTAAGTGAGATACAGTATGTATGGTTAAGTGTCAGTGTGAGCAATGTCAAGACCTACAATTTCAGATTCAAAATCCCACACAGTGTATGCAGACAAATATTCACAAGGTCTGAGTAAGCACAACAATATACTCTGGTTACTAGGGAGGAAAAAAAAAAGGTTATGAGCAGAGATTATTAGCAGTGCCAGGTTTCAGGTTCTATACAGTGGGCTCCATAGAGAAACACATGTGGTGATTTTGCAGCAAGGTGGCCACACATTCAGTGCCCCAGGAATAGGAGAGCAAGAACTCCTGAATGTGCAGTTCAGTAAAAACAGGTGGCAGTAAGTTCCACAGCCAGGATTCTGGGGTTGCAGGGTCAGGTCTGCCTCAAAGCTGTTGAAAGGTGACAGGAGTCTATGCGGCTTACAGGAGACCTGGCAAGGTAGGTAGGCTCTATTAGTTTAGAATAATAAGAGGCTCTGTAGGAGTTGGAATCAAGCCTAGATGTGTTTGCAGTGTCCCGGAGGAGCGTGGGCTAATTGCACTGTCAGTATAGTCCCGGGGCCTCCCAACGGTCAGTGTCCCCAGAGGGAAGAAAAAGGAGAACTGTTCATTTGTGGATGGGCCTTGAGCGGAGCGGGTATGTCCGGCAGTGAGTAAGGGGTCTCCCGATAGGGCAAAGTAAAATAGTCTTACCCCCGGTAGGTCCTGTGGCTCCTGTTTGGCGTCTGATGCAAGGTGGGACCCCTCGAGAAGAAGCTGTGTCGTTTCGCGCAAAAAGGGAAGTTCCGTGGCGGAGGCGATCTGCAGATGTGAGTCCCTTCACCAGACCCTGCTGGGCAATCTGGGGGGTTATGCGAGGTACCCCGGTGCTTGTGGCAGCAACTGCCGCAATCCCTGGTTGCTACCAAGTGTCCCGCTTCACCGCCATTCAGGATGGAGGTACGCCACGTGGGGCCAAGATGGCTCGTCAAAGAGGAGGTGATCTCACCCAGTCCAGGGGGTGTCTGATCAGGTGACTGTAGGCAGGACTCCGGTGGTGCTCAGGGGGTCATGTATTACCCCTTGGCTGCGATCCGTATCCCGGTGTTTAGCAGCTCAAGCGGCAGATCTCGGTGGTGGAGCGATGTTATCTCTCCTGAAAAGGACAGAGGGGGCCCGGACCTAGCGATCCCTCCGTTCCGGGCAGCTGTATCTGCCAAGGATTTTTCAGTGGGCACCCGGTCAGCAGCAGGGCAGGCAGGAGGTGGTTTTAGAGTGAAAAATAAGTGTTCCAGGCCACTTTTTAAGAGTTTTCAAGCAGAGTTCAAGCGGAGCTCAATTCACCTGCTGCCTACCGCGGTGCCCGCCCACCGGAAGTCTCGGCAAGTTGTATTTTTGAGGATTAATTTTATTATTGAACAACAACCATGTTCTCAATGAACCCAAAAAACTCATTAATATCAAAGCTGAATATTTTTGGAAGTAGTTTTTAGTTTGTTTTTAGTTTTAGCTATTTTAGGGGGATATCTGTGTGTGCAGGTGACTATTACTGTGCATAATTATTAGGCAACTTAACAAAAACAAATATATACCCATTTCAATTATTTATTTTTACCAGTGAAACCAATATAACATCTCAACATTCACAAATATACATTTCTGACATTCAAAAACAAATCAGTGACCAATATAGCCACCTTTCTTTGCAAGGACACTCAAAAGCCTGCCATCCATGGATTCTGTCAGTGTTTTGATCTGTTCACCATCAACATTGCGTGCAGCAGCAACCACAGCCTCCCAGACACTGTTCAGAGAGGTGTACTGTTTTCCCTCCATGTAAATCTCACATTTGATGATGGACCACAGGTTCTCAATGGGGTTCAGATCAGGTGAACAAGGAGGCCATGTCATTAGATTTTCTTCTTTTATACCCTTTCTTGCCAGCCACGCTGTGGAGTACTTGGAAGCGTGTGATGGAGCATTGTCCTGCATGAAAATCATGTCTTTCTTGAAGGATGCAGAATTCTTCCTGTACCACTGCTTGAAGAAGGTGTCTTCCAGAAACTGGCAGTAGGACTGGGAGTTGAGCTTGACTCCATCCTCAACCCGAAAAGGCCCCACAAGCTCATCTTTGATGATACCAGCCCAAACCAGTACTCCACCTCCACCTTGCTGGCGTCTGAGTCGGACTGGAGCTCTCTGCCCTTTACCAATCCAGCCACGGGCCCATCCATCTGGCCCATCAAGACTCACTCTCATTTCATCAGTCCATAAAACCTTAAAAAAATCAGTCTTGAGATATTTCTTGGCCCAGTCTTGACGTTTCAGCTTGTGTGTCTTGTTCAGTGGTGGTCGTCTTTCAGCCTTTCTTACCTTGGCCATGTCTCTGAGTATTGCACACCTTGTGCTTTTGGGCACTCCAGTGATGTTGCAGCTCTGAAATATGGCCAAACTGGTGGCAAGTGGCATCTTGGCAGCAGCACGCTTGACTTTTCTCAGTTCATGGGCAGTTATTTTGCGCCTTGGTTTTTCCACACGCTTCTTGCGACCCTGTTGACTATTTTGAATGAAACGCTTGATTGTTCGATGATCAAGCTTCAGAAGCTTTGCAATTTTAAGAGTGCTGCATCCCTCTGCAAGATATCTCACTATTTTTGACTTTTCTGAGCCTGTCAAGTCCTTCTTTTGACCCATTTTGCCAAAGGAATGGAAGTTGCCTAATAATTATGCACACCTGATATAGGGTGTTGATGTCATTAGACCACACCCCTTCTCATTACAGAGATGCACATCACCTAATATGTTTAATTGGTAGTAGGCTTTCGAGCCTATACAGCTTGGAGTAAGACAACATGCATAAAGAGGATGATGTGGTCAAAATACTCATTTGCCTAATAATTCTGCACTCCCTGTATATATATGTATATATAAATATATATGTATGTATATATATGTATATATGTGTGTGTGTATATATATATATATATGTATATATATATGTTTATATATATATGTGTCTGTATATGTGTGTGTGTCTATGTACGCCCACTTGTGACATCACTTCCTGTCCGGCGAGACCACAACGCTCCAGAGAGCATCACAGCAAACATGAATCCAGCATCATCCTACCAAGTGGAATACCTGAGAAGGACTAAAACCACCTAATCATTTACAGAACATTATCAGGTATTTTCCACCAACTGTATTTAAATACATTGTGCAGAACGGAACTTCACAGTTTAAATCAGTGGCACACTTTGTGACTTCCCATCATTTGTGCAAAGAGGCATTCATCCAAATCCCATTTTTTGTGGGGAAAAAAAGTTATTTCCAGTCTCTACATGAGAACTAATACCATCTTGAGACTTATTATATATCAGCACTGACACAGGTTGTTGTGCTTCAATAAAGGATATCTGGTTTTATCACATACTCGCATCTGAGTCTTTTCTTAAGGAATCTACCATACTCCGGAGAGGGGAACATATTATTTGTTTCCCCATAAAGACAACAGCATACTCCTGAAAAAGAAAGGATTCGACCCACACCATACAGATGAAATTCATCACTAGAAACTAAAGATACCATACTCCACAGAGGAGAAGTACTCTCCAAAGGCACCAGAAATAAACAAGAATCCCAAAAGTACCATACTCCAACCGGTTACCAAGACAAACATATTTAACACAGATAGGGATAAACTCCCTCCAACGCTCCTCACATACCTCACATGTTTGAGGTTTAAAAAGGTGAGCAACATTATTTACTTTTTGCACTATGCTGTCAACTAGTACATTCATACTGCACCATAAATTGATTTTTGTTTATGTTTCCTCCATTCTACGAGCGCTACAGTTTGGAACTCTCAACACCTATATATATATATACAGTCGTATGCAAATGTTTATGCACCCCTGACAATTTCCATGATTTTTATTTATAAATAATTGGCTGCTTGTATCAGCAATTTCATTTTGATCTATCAAATAACTGAAGGACACAGTAATATTTCAGTAGTGAAATAAGGTTTATTGGATAAACAGAAAATGTGCAATATGCATCAAAACGAAATTAGACAGGTGCATACATTTGGGCACCCCAACAGAAATATTGCATCAATATTTAGTAGAGCCTCCTTTAGCAGAAATAACAGCCTCTAGACGCTTCCTATAGCCTGTAATGAGTTTATGGATTCTGGATGAAGGTATTTTGGACCATTCCTCCTTGCAAAACATCTCCAGTTCAGTTAGGTTTGATGGTTGCCGAGCATGGACAGCCCGCTTCAAATCACCTCACAGATTTTCAATGATATTCAGGTCTGGGGACTTGGATTGCCATTCCAGAACATTGTACTTGTTCCGCTGCATACATGTCAAAATAGATTTTGAGCAGTGTTTTGGGTCGTTATCTTGTTGAAATTTCTGCTGATATTGGGTGGAATCCATGCAACCCTCAACTTTAACAAGATTCCCAGTACTGGCACTGGCCACACAGCCCCACAGCATGATGGAACATCCACCAGTTTTACTGTGGCTAACAAGTGTTTGTCTTGGAATGCTGTGTTCTTTTGCCGCCATGCATAACGCCCCTTGTTATGACCAAATAACTCAATCTTTGTTTCACAGTGACACCCTCTGCAGCAAGATGATGTTGTAGGTCTTTGGAGGTGGTCTGTGGGCTGTTTTTGACCATTCTCACCATCCTTTGCCTCTCCGATATTTTACCTCTGGCCTTAACAAGAACTGTGCTTGTGGTCTTCCATTTCCACACTATTAAATCTCTGCAATAGCTTTTTGTAGCCTTCCCCTTAACCATAATGTTGAACAATCTTTGTTTTCAGGTCATTTCAGAGTTGTTTTGAGGTCCCCTATATATTATATTTGTGTGTGTATATATATATATATGTGTGTGTGTGTATATATATATATATATATACAGTATCTCACAAACGTGAGTACACCCCTCACATTTTTGTAAGTATTTTATTATATCTTTTCATGTGACAACACTGAAGAAATGACACTTTGCTACAATGTAAAGTAGTGAGTGTACAGCCTGTATAACAGTGGAAATTTGCTGTCCCTCAAAATAACTCAACACACAGCCATTAATGTCTAAACTGTTGGCAACAAATGTGAGTACACCCCTAAGTGGAAATGTCCAAATTGGGCCCAAAGTGTCAATATTTTGTGTGGCCACCATTATTTTCCAGTACTGCCTTAACCCTCTTGGGCATGGAGTTCACCAGAGCTTCAGAGGTTGCCACTGGAGTCCTCTTCCACTCCTCCATGGCGACATTCTGGAGCTGGTGGATGTTAGAGACCTTGCGCTCCCTCACCTTCCGTTTGAGGATGGCCCCAGATGCTCAATAGGGTTTAGGTCTAGAGACATGCTTGGCCACTCCATCACCTTTACCCTCAGCTTATTTAGCAAGGCAGTGGTCTTCTTGGAGGTGTGTTTGGGGTTGTTATCATGTTGGAATACTGCTCTGCGGCCCAGTCTCTGAAGGGGATCATGCTCTGCTTTGGTATGTCACAGTACATGTTGGCATTCATGGTCCCTCAATGAACTGTAGCTCCCCAGTGCTGGCAGCACTCATGCAGACCATGACACTCCCACCACCATGCTTGACTGTAGGCAAGACACACTTGTCTTTGTACTCCTCACCTGGTTGCCACCACACACGCTTGACACCATCTGAACCAAATAAGTTTATCTTGGTCTCATCGAACCACAGGACATGGTTCCAGTAATCCATGTCCTTAGTCTGCTTGTCTTCAGCAAACTGTTTGTGGGCTTTCTTGTGCATCATCTTTAGAAGAGGCTTCCTTCTGGGACGACAAACATGCAGTGTGCAGCATATGGTCTGAGCACTGACAGGCTGACCCCCCACCCCTTTAACCTCTGAAGCAATGCTGGCAGCACTCATACGTCTATTTCCCAAAGACAACCTCTGGATCTGACTCTGAGCATGTGCACTCAACCTATTTAGTCGACCATGACGAGGCCTGTTCTGAGTGGAACCTGTCCTATGAAACCGCTGTATGTTCTTGTCCACCGTGATGCAGCTCAGTTTCAGGGTCTTGGCAATCTTCTTATAGCCTAGGCCATCTTTATGAAGAGCAACAATTCTTTTTTTCAGATCCTCAGAGAGTTCTTTGTCATGAGGTGCCATGTTGAACTTCCAGTGACCAGTATGAGAGAGTGTGAGAGATATAACCCCATTTTTAACACACCTGCTCCTTATTCACATCTGAGACCTTGTAACACTAACAAGTCACATGACACCGGGGAGGGAAAATGGCTAATTGGGCCCAGTTTGGACATTTCCACTTAGGGGTGTACTCACTTTTGTTGCCAACGGTTTAGACATTAATGGCTGTGTGTTGAGTATATATATATATATATATATATATATATATATATATATATATATATATATATATATAGTGGATATAAAAAGTCTACACACCCCTGTTAAAATGACAGGTTTCTGTGATGTAAAAAAATGAGACAAAGATAAATCATTTCAGAACTTTTTCCACCTTTAATGTGACCTATAAACTATGCAACTCAATTGAAAAACAAACTGAAATCTTTTAGGTGAAGGGAAGTAAAAATAATAAAAAATAATAATATGGTTGCATAAGTGTGCACACCCTTAAACTAATACTTTGTTGAAGCAACTTTTGATTTTATTACAGCACTCATGGCTAGATTACGAGTTTTGCCTTATGAGTAAAAAAGCAGCGTTAAGGCTCATAACGCTGCTTTTTCACTACCGCTGCTATTACGAGTCTTGTAGGTACAGCTGTCCTGCACACTTTTTTGGCTGTACCGCAAATTAACTTATGCAATTTGCGTAAAGTCTTTTTTCAATGGGACTTCCAAGCTTTTGTTTTTAGGCCAAAAAGT
This sequence comes from Bombina bombina, assembly GCF_027579735.1. Taxonomy (NCBI): domain Eukaryota; kingdom Metazoa; phylum Chordata; class Amphibia; order Anura; family Bombinatoridae; genus Bombina; species Bombina bombina. The sequence goes on from NC_069503.1 coordinate 537,674,783, forward strand.
GAGCGGTACAGCCAATCCCGCAAGATTCGTAACGTATTCTAAAGTCAGTAGTTATGAGTTTTACACTACAAAGCCGTAGCATAAAACTCCTAACTGAAGTGCTAAAAAGTACACTAAACACCCATAAACTACCTATTAACCCCTAAACCGAGGCCCTCCCGCATTGCAAACACTAAAATAAAATTATTAACCCCTAATCTGCCGCTCCTGACATCGCTGCCACTAGAATAAACATATTAACCCCTAAACCGCCGCACTCCCGCATCTCAAACACTAGTTAAATATTATTAACCCCTAATCTGCTGTCTCTAACATCGCCGCCACTTACCTACATTTATTAACCCCTAATCTGCTGCCCCCAAAGTCGCCGCCACTATACTAAAGTTATTAACCCCTAAACCTAAGTCTAACCCTAACTTAAATATAATTAAAAGAAATCTAAATAAAACCTACTATTAATAACTAAATTATTCATATTTAAAACTAAATTACATTGTAGCTATCTTAGGGATTATTTTTATTTTACAGGCAAGTTTGTATTTATTTTAACTAGGTAGACTAGTTAGTAAATAGTTATTAACTATTTACTAACTACCTAGCTAAAATAAATACAAATGTGCCTGTAAAATAAAACCTTACACTAACACCTAACCTTACAGTACAATTAAATAAATTACCTAAATTAAATATAATTACCTAAATTAAATACAATTACCTAAATTACAAAAAAACAAACAAACACTAAATTACACAAAATAAAAAACAAATTACAAGATATTTAAACTAATTACACCTAATCTAATAGCCCTATCAAAATAAAAAAAGCCCCCCGAAAATAAAAAAAAACCCTAGCCTAAACTAAACTACCAATAGCCCTTAAAAGGGCCTTTTGCTGGGCATTGCCCCAAAGAAATCAGCTCTTTTACCTGTAAAAAAAATACAAACAACCCCCCCAACAGTAAAACCCACCACCAACACAACCAACCCCCCAAATAAAACCCTAACTAATAAAACCTAAGCTCCCCATTGCCCTGAAAAGGGCATTTGGCTGGGCATTGCCCTTAAAAGGGCATTTAGCTCTATTGCTGCCCAAACCCTAACCTTAAATAAAACCCACCAATAAACCCTTAAAAAACCTAACACTAAACCCCTGAAGATCCACTTACAGTTTTGAAGAGCTGACATCCATCCTCAATGAAGCCGGGAGAAGTCCTCAACAAAGCGGAAAGAAGTCCTCAATGAAGCCGGGAGAAGTCTTCATCCAAGCCGGGAGAAGTGGTCCTCCAGACGGGCAAAAGTTTTCATCCAGACGGCATTTTCTATCTTCATCCATACGGCGCGGAGCGGGTCCATCTTCAAGACATCCGGCACAGAGCATCCTCTTCTTCCGATGACTACCTGACGAATGAAGGTTCCTTTAAGTGACGTCATCCAAGATGACGTCCCATAGATTCCGATTGGCTGATAGAATTCTATCAGCCAATCGGAATTAAGGTTGAAAAAATCCTATTGGCTGATGCCAGGATTTTTTCAACCTTAATTCCAATTGGCTGATAGAATTCTATCAGCCAATCGGAATCTAAGGAACGCCATCTTGGATGACGTCACTTAAAGGAACCTTCATTCGTCAGGTAGTCGTCGGAAGAAGAGGATGCTCCGCGCCGGATGTCTTGAAGATGGACCCGCTCCATGCCAGATGGATGAAGATAGAAGATTCCGTCTGAATGAAGACTTCTGCCCGTCTGGAGGACCACTTCTCCCGGCTTGAATGAAGACTTCTCCCGGATTTGTTGAGGACTTCTCCCGGCTTCGTTGAGGATGGATGTCGGCTCTTCAAAACTGTAAGTGGATCTTCAGGGGTTAGTGTTAGGTTTTTTTAAGGGTTTATTGGGTGAGTTTTATTTTGAGGTTAGGGTTTGGGCAGAAATAGAGCTAAATGCCCTTTTAAGGGCAATGCCCATCCAAATACCCTTTTCAGGGCAATGGGGAGCTTAGGTTTTTTTTAGTTAGGGTTATATTTGGGGGGTTTGGTTGTGTGGGTGGAGGATTTTACTGTTGGGGGGTTGTTTGTATTTTTGTTTACAGGTAAAAGAGCTGATTTCTTTGGGGCAATGCCCCGCAAAAGGCCCTTTTAAGGGCTATTGGTAGTTTAGTTTAGGCTAGGGTTTTTATTTTTATTTTGGGGGGCTTTTTTATTTTGATAGGGCTATTATATTAGGTGTAATTAGTTTAAATATCTTGTAATTTGTTTTTTATTTTGTGTAATTTAGTGTTTGTTTGTTTTTTGTAATTTAGGTAATTGTATTTAATTTGGTTAATTTATTTAATTGTACTGTAAGGTTAGTTGTTAGTATAAGACAGGTTAGGTTTTATTTTACAGGTAAATTTGTATTTATTTTAGCTAGATAGTTAGTAAATAGTTAATAACTACTTAGTAACTATTCTACCTAGTTAAAATAAATACAAACTTGCCTGTAAAATAAAAATAAACCCTAAGCTAGATACAATGTAACTATTAGTTATATTGTAGCTAGCTTAGTGATTATTTTATAGGTAAGTATTTAGTTTTAAATAGGAATTATTTAGGTAATGATAGTAATTTTTTTCTAGATTTATTTTAATTATATTTAAGTTAGGGTTTGTTAGGGTTAGACTTAGGTTTAGGGGTTAATAAATTTAATATAGTGGCGGCAACGTTGGGGGCAGCAGATTAGGGGTTAATAAATGTAGGTAGGTGGCGGCGATGTTAGGGACGGCAGATTAGGGGTTAATAATATTTAACTAGTGTTTGCGAGGCGGAAGTGCGGGCGGTTTAGGGGTTAATATGTTTATTATAGTGGTGGCGATGTCGGGAGCAGCAGATCAGGGGTTAATAATTTTATTTTAGTGTGCGATGCGGGAGGGCCTCGGTTTAGGGGTTAATAGGTAGTCTATGGGTGTTAGTGTACTTTTAAGCACTTTAGTTATGAGTTTGATGCTACAGCTTTGTAGCGTAAAACTCATAACTACTGACTTTAGAATGCATTACAAATCTTGCGGGACAGGCTGTACCGCTCACTTTTTGGCCTAAAAAAAAAGCTTGTAATACCGGCGCAATGAAAGTCCCATTGAAAAAAGACTTTACGAAAATTGCGTAAGTTAATTTGCAGTACGTCCAAAAAAGTGTGCAGGACAGCTGTACCTACAAGACTGTACTTACAAGACCTACAAGACAGCTGTAGCTCATAACGCAAAACTCGTAATCTAGCTGAAAGTATTGTCTAATAAAAATACAGAGGATAAATGGATAACATTTAAAACTTTGTTAAATAAATATACATATCAACAATACCATATGGTTATAAAAATAAAAAATCCAAGCCAATGTGGCTAAATAAAAATGTGTTAATAGAAATTAGGAAAAAACGTAGGGCATTTAAATTGTATTACCAGAACAGAGACTCTTATTTTGCATAAGCCTTTTCCTTTACTGCTCAACAGCCATTCAAAGTAACATTACTCATTTGACTGTTAGATTTTCATCCTATGCATGCGTCAGCATGCACACACCAAATATGGAATGTCAGCCAAAACCAAACATTTTCACTAAATGTGGCTGTGGTTTTGGTAGTGAGCAGTTTGAATAATAGAAGTAATACAGTTTGATATATGATGATCTTGTATCTTCTGAATATGCGGCTATTAGCATGCACACTTCTTTAGTGGATTATTGCTTGCTCTGTTTGAGCAAGATAGGAAAATGTTTGGTTTTGGCTGACATTCCATATTTGGTGTGTGCATGCTGACGCATGCATAGGATGAAAATCTAATAGTCAAATGAGTAATGTAATCTATTTGCTCATGATATTTTGTATATTGTTATATTGATTGGTGCAATTCACTCTGAAATGGCTTATCTGCTTAATAGAAAATTTAGTATTAGTTTAAAAATAGCACTGTTAATGTGATGTACTTTTTTTTTTTGTTTTTTTGTTTTTGTATAAAGTTTTTATTGAGGTTCAATGTAGGTAAACATACAACATCAGTTAATGCACAATAAAAGGAGACAATGGTTTCCCAAAATACAGTCAATACAAGAAAAGCTAATGCAACTTCACTAACAGGGTGTGCTGAACAAATTATAAACCTACAGAATGCCATATGGGGCCACTTTTGGACTCCCTAAATTTGAGAGTGATGAAGGTTATAGTAGGCAAATATAACTTAAGGGGACCTCTCTTGGATCCCTGATGATGAACCTCTTTTTTTGTTTTGATTTCTCAATGTACACTTATGGGTCTATGAGGGCAAAAAATCGTAATGAAGCTTGTTTGCTATAAGGCATATTGCGCCAAGCATTAACAAGAGTTTAGAAAAATTAAGAGGGGGAACCCCATGTAGTTGGGTGATAGGTAGTTATAGGGGCTGAGAACAATATAAGCATAGGGGGTTATAACAGTTTTTGAAGTGAGAAAGAGACCAGTTGGGAGAGCCTAGAGAGGAAGGCTGGGATTTAAAAAGTATAAGTACTTTATGGTGTTTGATGATATCCTATATGGCCAAGGCAATTGTTGCAGCAACTAAGAATATATACAATATCTGGGTTAGTTATAGAAGATATTCGCTCATTCACAATGCCTGGGAATGACATACTCTCTGTACCTGCAACAGTATACTATAATACACTATTATTAGAGGCATTATATGCTTATATAACAAGGCATACCAGAACTGTTAGTTTGGCTATAGTTATATATCATCTGCTGTGTAAAACAAAAACATAAATGCAAAGAACAGATAAGTACAGCATAGAGTGGACTGGGTACATAAATGGGGAAAAAGTAATGGGGACTTTGCAGAACACACTAGTCACCATAAACAACAACACAGTAGGTTAGTAGCATGAGATCTATAGGGGCACTTGTCAGAGGGTCCATGCACAAATATATTGTCAAGTCCGACTTAGGGCAAAGCTAGGCAGGTTCAGGGAACCCTGTACAATACTCAACTAGATCTGTCCCAGAATGTTCATGTCTATTGAAATCCAGCAGCCCAATAAAAGAAAAGAAAAAGAAGCTGCCGTTTTTGGGAAGTGACAGCAGTATACTGAGGCAGTTCACATATTTACCCCACTCCAACTCTGTACAGGGCTACTTGTAATCAAAGTAAAAATGGAGCCGTTGCTGTGGCGCATTCTCCCGCTAAGAACAAGCTGTCCGGGCTCACACAGGAGTTGTTCCAGACCCCAGCACTCAGCTGTACTTCTGCTGTATGAAGACCAGCAGACCCGAGGTGTGTGGCGAGGCAGGCCCCATCTTTTCCTCCTGAAGCCATCTCCGGCAGTATATCAGGCCTCCTTTGCACAGTGGTCTTTCTGCGATCCTGTTTTTGAGATGGGCAGGGCAGACAATGAATTTTGCCTGCTTTTTGCATCATGTGGCGAAAATTTCTTTGCAATATGCCAGTCTTTGTTGCAGAAGCCTCTATCCGATTTGTAAGTATCCAGATCCATAGGTAGATCAGTTGGCTCCTGGACGGGCATAGCTTTTAGCTTATGATGTTTCCCGATCCCCATTGAGGTAATTGGGTGTCTTGCAGACCGCCCATAACTCTTTGCCGCTGAGGCATGTATTACCTTCGGGAAGATGGGGATTATCAGCCGGGGCTCAAACGTGGGATCACTCTCTGCCTCCACAGGATCGCAGTCTTCCCGCAGGACTCCCACCTGGCTAGTAGCTGGGGGTAGGCAAAGCCCATTTTGTAGGGTTATTTCAAAGGCAGCTTGGTAGCCATCCAAGAGTTTGCTGAGCTCTGTTAGCAAAAAAGCAGCTGGACCCATGTTAGGCTTAGTTTAGGACTGTGCACTCAAGGCACAGCTAGTTGTGGGGACAGGCTGAGGCTTCTAGTATAGGGGAAGGCCTCAAAGTGAAAAGTCCGGTACTGAGGGTAGTGAAGCCCAGTCACCTTCCAAAACCCTATTTCTGGAATGCAGACCTCTTCAGACAAGCCTCTCCACTATTTTAAGCAGGGCTTTGGTAAAAATGCAGCTTTAAATTGGAGATCAATGGAGGAAGCTTGAGGAGCTGAAGCTCAGTGCGACCTGCAAGATGGCCGCCGCCCAGGTGTCCCCTTGAGTTCTGTTTTTACTTGTTGTCATTATTTTTAAATTGAAGTATGGGCAAGTGTGAGGGCAGTTACTGCCCAATATAAGGATGGAGTGTGTACATGTGCATTATGTCTCTGATGAAGCGCCACTAGAGGGCGGGAAACGCGTCAGACACCTTGTTTCTGTGTTTGTGATGAAGTTTTGTCTTATGCAATAAACTTGCTAAGTTTCAGCATTGATACTGTGTGCGGCTCTTCTATTGCTTACTTGATTTTGGGCGGATGGTTCCTGCACTCCAGAGCCTTGCACCTTGCTAGAATTGAGGATCTAGCTGTTGGAGGACTCCGTGGCTGCTACTGTGGATGACATCATTCCTATGGGACGCTGATACAGTGGAGTGTATCTGTAGCTGTCGCAGCTACAATTTCTCTACCACAGAGACAGCAAAAGAGGGGGAGAGAGCAAAGGAGAGGGGGGAGAGAGAGCAAAAGAGAGGGGGGAGAGAGAGAGCAAAAGAGAGGGGGGAGAGTGAGAGCAAAAGAGAGAGGGGGAGAGAGAGAGAGCAAAAGAGAGGGGAGAGAGAGAGAGCAAAAGAGAGGGGGGAGAGAGAGAGCAAAAGAGAGGGGAGAGAGAGAGAGAGTAAAAGAGAGGGGGAGACAGAGAGAGCAAAAGAGAGGGGAGAGAGAGGGTAAAATAGAGGGGGCAGAGAGAGAGTAAAAGAGAGGGGAGAAAGAGAGAGTAAAAGAGAGGGGGGATAGAGAGAGAGCAAGGGGTGGGACCGCTGTACTGCAAAAAATGGCCCATGTACAGTACACGGGCTTTAGGACTAGTATTAAATATTTAACATAGAAAGTAAAGAAATTAATATGGTAACCAATGAGAAACAGCCCTGAATGGTGTGATCTAAAGCAGACCAATCAGAAAAGTTCATACTGCTATAAACAGTCCAAATAGTATTCAAACTCTCTCTTTTCACTTTGCTGCTCTCAAAGAGATAAGTATTATATACAGTATATAAATGGATTCAGTTAAATGCACCCTCACTCCATTCCAAACAACTTGAGGGTACTTGAGTGGATATTATATCAAATAAATACAATGGACCCAGCACTCATCTGTGTATTAAAATATATATATATATATATATATATATATATATATCTCCTATATAATAAAAGGCCAAGTGTGTTTGTCCGAAGCCATCATGCGCGGTAGAGACTGTGCGTGAGGACAAACACACCTGGCCTTCCAACTGACCTGGCATCTGGCGTCGTGTGGTGGAGTGGGCGTGGCCGGGTGGGCGTGATGTGGGCGTGGTATGGGCGGGGCCAGATGCCGGGACTGACTGGTGAGAGACAGAGAGCTCTAAAGAGGGTGGATAGAGAGAGCAGAAGAGGGTGGATAGAGAGAGCAGAAGAGGGGGGATAAAGAGAGGGGGGAGAGAGCACAAAAGAGAGGGGAGAGAGAGCACAAAAGAGAGGGGGAGAGAGTATAAAAGAGAGGGGGGAGAGAGCACAAAAGAGAGGGGGGAGAGAGCACAAAAGAGAGGGGGAGAGAGCACAAAAGAGAGGGGGAGACAGCACAAAAGAAAGGGGGAAGAGAGCACAAAAGAGAGGGGGGAGAGAGCACAAAAGAGAGGGGGGAGAGATCACAAAAGAGAGGGGGGAGAGAGCACAAAAGAGAGGGGGAGAGAGCACAAAAGAGAGTGGGGAGAGAGCACAAAAGAGAGGGGGAGAGAGCACAAAAGAGAGGGGGAGACAGCACAAAAGAGAGGGGGAAGAGAGCACAAAAGAGAGGGGGGAGAGAGCACAAAAGAGAGGGGGAGACAGCACAAAAGAGAGGGGGAAGAGAGCACAAAAGAGAGGGGGGAGAGAGCACAAAAGAGAGGGGGGAGAGATCACAAAAGAGAGGGGGGAGAGAGCACAAAAGAGAGGGGGAGAGAGCACAAAAGAGAGTGGGGAGAGAGCACAAAAGAGAGGGGGAGAGAGCACAAAAGAGAGGGGGAGAGAGCACAAAAGAGAGGGGGGAGAGATCACAAAAGAAAGGGGGGAGAGAACACAAAAGAGAGGGGGATAGAGCACAAAAGAGAGTGGGGAGAGAGCACAAAAGAGAGGGGGAGAGAGCACAAAAGAGAGGGGGAGAGAGCATAAAAGAGAGGGGGGACAGAGTGCCAAAGAGAGGGGGGAGAAAGCACAAAAGAGAGGGGGAGAGAGCACAAAAGAGAGGGGGAGAGAGCACAAAAGATAGGGGGAGAGAGCACAAAAGATAGGGGGAGAGAGCACAAAAGAGAGGGGGGAGAGAGAGCACAAAAGAGAGGGGGAGAGAGCACAAAAGAGAGGGGGAGAGAGCAGAAAAGAGAAGGGTAGAGAGCACAAAATAGAAGGGGAGAGAGCACAAAAGAGAGGGGGACAGAGCACAAAAGAGAGGGGGAGACAGCACAAAAGAGAGGGGGAAGAGAGCACAAAAGAGAGGGGGGAGAGAGCACAAAAGAGAGGGGGAGACAGCACAAAAGAGAGGGGGAAGAGAGCACAAAAGAGAGGGGGGAGAGAGCACAAAAGAGAGGGGGGAGAGATCACAAAAGAGAGGGGGGAGAGAGCACAAAAGAGAGGGGGAGAGAGCACAAAAGAGAGTGGGGAGAGAGCACAAAAGAGAGGGGGAGAGAGCACAAAAGAGAGGGGGAGAGAGCACAAAAGAGAGGGGGGAGAGATCACAAAAGAAAGGGGGGAGAGAACACAAAAGAGAGGGGGATAGAGCACAAAAGAGAGTGGGGAGAGAGCACAAAAGAGAGGGGGAGAGAGCACAAAAGAGAGGGGGAGAGAGCATAAAAGAGAGGGGGGACAGAGTGCCAAAGAGAGGGGGGAGAAAGCACAAAAGAGAGGGGGAGAGAGCACAAAAGAGAGGGGGAGAGAGCACAAAAGATAGGGGGAGAGAGCACAAAAGATAGGGGGAGAGAGCACAAAAGAGAGGGGGGAGAGAGAGCACAAAAGAGAGGGGGAGAGAGCACAAAAGAGAGGGGGAGAGAGCAGAAAAGAGAAGGGTAGAGAGCACAAAATAGAAGGGGAGAGAGCACAAAAGAGAGGGGGACAGAGCACAAAAGAGAGGGGGAGAGAGCACAAAAAAGACAGGGGGAAGAGAGCACAAAAGAGAGGGGGGAGAAAGCACAAAAGAGAGGGGGGAGAGAGCACAAAAGAGAGGGAGAGAGAGCACAAAAGAGAGGGGGAGAAAGCGCAAAAGAGAGGGGGAGAAAGCGCAAATAAAGGGGGGAGAGAGCACAAAAGAGAGGGGGGAGAGAGCACAAAAGAGAGGGGGGAGAGAGCACAAAAGAGAGGGGGGAGAGAGCACAAAAGAGAGGGGGAGAAAGCACAAAAGAGAGGGGGAGAGAGCACAAAAGAGAGGGGGAGAGAGCACAAAAGAGAGGGGGAGAAAGCACAAAATAGAGGGGGAGAGAGCACAACAGAGAGGGGGGAGAGAGCACAAAAGAGAGGAGGAGAGCACAAAAGAGAGGGGGAGAGAGCACAAAAGAGAGGGGGAGAGAGCACAAAAGAAAGGGGGAGAAAGAGCAAAAGAGAGGGGGAGAGAGCACAAAAGAGATGGAGAGTGACAGCAAAAGAGAGGAGAGAGAGAGCAAACGAGAGGAGAGAGAGCAAAAGAGAGGGAGAGAGACAGCAAAAGAGGGGGAGAGAGAGAGCAAATGAGAGGGAGAGAGACAGCAAAAGAGGGGGAGAGAGAGCAAAGGAGAGGGGGGAGAGAGAGAGCAAAAGAGAGGGGGGAGAGAGCACAAAAGAGAGGGGGAGAAATCGCAAAAGAGAGGGGGGGAGAGAGCGCAAAAGAGAGGGAGAGAGAGCACAAAAGAGAGGGGGAGAGAGCACAAAAGAGAGGAGGAGAAAGAGCAAAAGAGAAGGGGAGAGAGCACAAAAGAGATGGAGAGAGACAGCAAAATAGAAGAGAAAGAGAGCAAACGAGAGGGGGGAAGAGAGAGCAAACGAGAGGGAGAGAGACAGCAAAAGAGGGGGAGAGAGAGAGCAAATGAGAGGGAGAGAGACAGCAACAGAGGGGGAGAGAGAGCAAAGGAGAGGGGGGAGAGAAAGAGCAAAGGAGAGGGGGGAGAGAGAGAGCAAAAGAGAGGGGGGAGAGTGAGAGCAAAAGAGGGGGGGGAGAGAGAGAGAGCAAAAGAGAGGGGAGAGAGAGAGAGCAAAAGAGAGGGGGAGAGAGAGAGCAAAAGAGAGGGGAGAGAGAGTAAAAGAGAGGGGGAGACAGAGAGAGCAAAAGAGAGGGGAGAGAGAGAGGGTAAAATAGAGGGGGCAGAGAGAGAGTAAAAGAGAGGGGAGAGAGAGAGAGCAAAAGAGAGGGGAGAAAAAGAGAGCAAAAGAGAGGGGGGATAGAGAGAGAGCAAGGGGTGGGACCGCTGTACTGCAAAAAATGGCCCATGTACACGGGCTTTAGGACTAGTATTAAATATTTAACATAGAAAGTAAAGAAATTAATATGGTAACCAATGAGAAACAGCCCTGAATGGTGTGATCTAAAGCAGACCAATCAGAAAAGTTCATACTGCTATAAACAGTTCAAATAGTATTCAAACTGTCTCTTTTCCCTTTGCTGCTCTCAAAGAGATAAGTATTATATACAGTATATAAATGGATTCAGTTAAGTGCACCCTCACTCCATTCCAAACAACTTGAGGGTACTTGAGTGGATATTATCTCAAATAAATACAATGGACCCAGCACTCATCTGTGTATTAATTAATATATATATATATATATATATATATATATATATATATATATATATATATATATATATATATATATATATATATGTGTATATATATATATATATATATATATATATATATATATAAAATATATATACAGTGGGTATTGAAAAGAATCACCCCCCTTGAAAATAATCATATTTTGTTGCTTTGCAGCGTGAAATAAAGACAGACACATTTTTTGTTTATCCAGTTGTAATTACTCAGGGCAACTTATAACATCCAAGTGGAAGATATAACACCAACATGTCAGGCAAAAATAAAGACAATTCAAAAACAGAATCACTGAGTTGGAAAAAGGATCACCCCCTTGTGTCAGTATTTTGTTGAACCACCTTTAATTACAGCCTTTAGTCTGTTGGGATATGTCTCTAATAACTTTGCACATCTAGACTGTGCAATATTTGCCCACTCTTCTTTGCAGAACTGCTCCAGTTCCGATACATTTGATTATGACCGTTTTTGAACAGCAGTCTTCAAGTCATGCCACAGATATTCAATGGGGTTTAATGCTTGGGCTCTGACTAGGCCATGCAATGACATTCACCTTTTTCACCTTGTGGTCATTTTTGCTGTGTGCTTTGGGTCATTGTCATGTCGGAAGGTAAACCTTCTTCTCATTAACAACTTCCTGGCAGAGGGCAGCAGATTTTCCTAAAGAATTTGACGGTATTTTGCCCCATCCATTATTCCTTCTATCCTGACAAGTGCTCCAGTGCCTGCTGCAGAAAATTACCCTCATAACAGGATGTTACCACCTCCATGCTTTACTGTAGGTATGGTATTATTTGGATGGTGATCTATATTGGATTTCCTCCAGACATATTGTTTGTTGTTGAGGCCAAATAATTCAATTTTAGTCTCATCTGACCATACCACCTTTTTACCTGTGTCCTCAGAATCTCCTAGGTGTGTCGAGGCAGTAGTAAGGATGAAATTGGATTATAATAGGGGGCGTGTTAAGCCGCAATACTAGCAGCTCTGGGTTAAATTTTGACTCTCTGAAATACCTAACATCTCAACCTTAAACGATCTAAGCAAACAATCCTCTATCGAATGATGTTTTTTTTGTTTGTTTGTTTGTTTTTTAATTTTTATTGAAGACAATACAGTAGATATATTTACAACACAAGATTCAAACATGTTATATAGTTACATCATAGCCGTTAGATTTGCAAGTGCTCAAGAGAATATAGTCCTCATTTTTATCCCCTTAGTTTGACACGGTCACTCATGGACCTCTGACGTTATAGTAGTCCAAGGCTAGGGGTTAATATTATATACAGCAAGATAATAAGAAAACAGAACAACTGCATCTCGAAAAGGAAAAATAAAAAGGATGTTATACTAACATATATGAGGAGGATCATACTACCAGAACTGTACCCTGCAACATTATAAACAATAACAGATAGAACAAATAGATTGCGTGGCCAAGTGCTGTAAGTATTTATTTGAAGCTTAAGTTATATGTGACTAGGTCTAACCGTGGGTCCATTTGGGTGTAGTAGTATGTAAAAGTTGTTTGTGACGTTTAAATGACTATATGGGAATATAAGAGAAAATAAGCAACATCACTGCTCTATGGTGGTATCATCCTGTATCTACCGGGTGGATAATTAATAGTCTGTTCATCTCTAAACATTTGAGCTCCGCTTGATTCAGGCACAGTTTTACCTGAGAGATTGTTCCCTTTCCTATTCTCTGATCCTTCAATTTATACGCAATTGTCGGATACTTTTATGCACTGTGTGTATGAGTGTGTTTCTTCTCCTCCTCCACACAGCTTTGGCCGCAAGCCGCGAAGAGGGACGGTTGCATGAACAACATATACACAGTAATATTGTTAGTTATATACAAGTATCTTGTTAGTTATATACAAGCGGACTCTCTTTTTAACATTGGGCGTAGAAGGATGACTGAGGCTATTGGGACAGGATGATTTATCATGAAAATAGTGTTACCACTATTACTATGATGCAATCAATTGCTCCTCTAAGATTATAATCTCTGTATGGTTTACATATAATATATAAAAATTAACATGTTTAAGCATCAAAACATGTAACTGAACAGTGTGCTATTGAGCTTTACAATTGTGTGATTAGGATCTCCCAGCAAAAATGATATAAGTAGTGATACGTTACAGGTATGCTTGTACTTCCTCAGTCCCGGATTTGAGAGTGTTATAAGTATGGAAGTAGCCATGCTTGTTGTACAATAATTCTTATGTGAGTGATGATATCAAGTGTTACCGGGACTAAAGCTTCAAAGGGCTGTTTAAAGTTACAGCAAATCAATCATCTTTTCTAAGAGATAGGAACTTAAAACAGAATAACATTGAAATATAAAATTGTGAGAACACACACTAATAACGCTAATTACTCCTAAGAACGTTAAATATCCTGCTGTTGTGAGCCAGAGCCCTGTGGTGTAATATGCAGTATTTTTAGGGCTTTCTTGCATTCTCATCCCCAAAATTTGGAGTGTGTGTAGGAGGGAATATCTAGTGCAACTCCGTCCTTTCTGGTCTACCTAGCTGCCGCCGAGCTCCTTTACAACCCATAATGAATGCTTTTTTACACCTCGCTCTTCATCTGCTGCACCTCTCTGCCAATCCCTTCACTGGCTTCCTCTTGCCTCTAGGATTAAACACAACATTCTCACTCTGACATACAAAGCCCTCAACTGCACTGCTCCCCCCTACATTTCAGACTCTCCAGATACTATCCCTCCTGTCCCTTTGCTCTGCTCACGATCTCCTCCTCTCTTGTTACTTCCTCACATTCCCGGTTACAGGATTTCTCCAGACTGGCCCCCATCTTGTGGAACTCCCTGCCTTGCTTCACAAGACTCTCCCCTAGTTTTAACAGCTTCAAGCGCTCCCTAAAAACTCTACTATTCAGGGATGCATACAACCAACACTAACCTTTCTAACTCCATTGCTTTCCCCTTGAACCTCTTAGAATGTAAGCCTATGGGCCCAGCTGTTTACAGATCGCCTCCATAAGAGCCGACTACAACAGTGCAACTCTCGTCAGGGCCCTCTACCCATTTGATCCCTATAAATGTTATCCTGTATACCAACTATGTTTATAGCGCTGCGGAATCTGTTGGTGGTCTACAAATACCTGTTAATAATAATAATAATAGTGAAGATGGAGAGCCTCTATGTAGTAATCCACATATCATAAACAACAGATAAATCAGGTTTTTCACATATAAAACAATTTACCTTCCTTTCTATATATTACTGACACTGAGAACATGTATCTTTGGTAATCTCTCACTGTAAATTATCACTTCGGGCAGTGTCAGTAATGCAGCTTAAGAGTGATCGTTAACCCTTTTCAAAATATGTGATCGCTTGGGAATATTATGAATATATATATAATGGGTTATATTAGGTGAGTGCCAAGTTTGCCCCTTTATAGTGATTAGTAAGCTTGTGGGGGGTATACCTACCCAATGGACCCTGTGTGAGAGTTCAAGTGCTAATTGTCTACTGCCACTTGAAGGTGGTCCGCAGCAAGATGCGGTCTGAAAGTTTTCTATCAAGTAGGGTTGTTTGGCATTCTTGAGGGTCTGCGGTGTAGTTTCATAGGGGTTTCCTGCTGCTTCTGATCGTGTCTCTGGTGATCCCTGGAATGCTGGATCAGGTGGAGTAGTTGCATTCATAACTGGAGGCTCTTGATGTTTAAATGACTGCGCAAGAAGCAGTGTGCTGGAGTAATGCAGAGCCTCTTGAGGGGTTCTAGCTAGTTCTCTGTCCGCTGTTCTAGTCGGGAGGATGTGTGAATGAGGGCGCTTTATCTCTATTGCCTGTATCATCTGGCTGATATTGTAAGCTGTGTCTTGCAAAACATTCTTTTCAGGCGCTTCTGCTACCATGCACTCAATAAGGTCTCTAGGTAGGGATCTTTGATAGAGCTTGAGTAGCAGGTTCTCTAATTTAGCAAAGCGTTGATCCAGAAACTGTGTTAGATTGCTCTTCCATGTAGTCGTCATTTTGGGGAAGTGTTTGGGCGAGTGGATTGGAAATCAACGTTTCGTTAGGCTGCTGGTTTAGTAAAGAAATGCTGTGTTGTTCAAAGTTAGTGGTATTTTTAGTAATGCAGGTGTCTTCTGCCAGCACTGGTAACCCGGTGAGTCCGGGGGAGGGGGTTGTAACCTAGGTATAGGCTGCCGCCTTATGCCTCAAACTGCTGATCTGTTGCCCTGGAGTCACTAAAACAGCATGCATCAGCTGAAAAATAGCCACAGACTGTTTTGTAGCTATTGTTTGAAGTTTGGTGCAGATGATTTTGCTGTTATAGCTCTATAATCTGCGGATTAGATAGGATCCTATGCAGAGCTCACAGAGAATGCATCCTGTCCAATATGCTGTTCGGACAACCCCCCCCGACTGATGATTTTTTTTATGTTGATCCCACTTCTCATTGCCCTAGTCTGGACCTTTGAAAATCCTAGGCGGCGGCCTCTTGTCGGGTTTCTCATCCCCCACCTCAGTGACTGCTACAGTTACTCCAATACGGAGATGCAGAATTTGGAAGCAACATTGCTCAAGATACTTGAGGAACATTTTCTTAAGCTTCATCAGTTAGTAGATGGATGGTTTGGCTGAACATACGATACCCCTGAGTAGGAATATGCTAAATCCCCTACTGTCCGGAAAGGTCTACGGCAAGTCACAAACAGAGAAACTGCTGCTGCTGAGCCTTATGCCAAAGGAGGCGTATGCAGCAAACTAAAGTCTATCAAGACCTCACAACTAAAGACTGAGTCAACGGTTGTGCGCGTTATCCCCACTACACCAAATGACAAGCAGATCCCAACTTCTGGCACTGGGGTGCAAGAAGAGGCTAGACAAGCAGAAGGTTCTGAGTTCACCAAGGAACATGAGTCTATCCAAAGCCTTAAGACCCCCCAAATGACAGCGCAATTAGTTAACGTTGTCATGCTGTTATGGGCCCCACACGGACACACGAGTATCTATCTTGACCCAGGCCTTTGCCGGATTGTCGTCGGAGGGACTAGTACAGGTAGTAGGGGTCAGATTGGTTTGATTATATCCCCACCCTGCTACAAGACTGGCATCGGATAAGGATGAGTCTTTAACAACACATGGACACCAGCAGCATTTACAGTTTTGAAAAAAGGGAAAATTTTAAACCATGATACAACGAGCCAAAAAAAAGTTGGGTGAAATTCAGCTCCTATGACCTCCCCCCCCCCCCCCCCGGTTATATGCTGGGTGTCGTTATTTTTAGGGAAGACACCTGGCAACCCTACTTACAGATATTATTATGTTATTTTCACCCTAACTACCTGCACTTTTTAGCTTGCTGTTCTTACTTGACTGATCAATTCACTGTAGTGTATATAAAAATGTCTTAAAATTGTTGCTTTTGTAGTTTCAATATGTTGGAATATTTTGTTTTGCAAATTAAAAAAAGTGAAAATATAGCTAAATGAAGCTATAGACGAAGCTTGCACACAATGAAATGAATTATAAGCATCATAACATTAATTTATAACTGCAAATAAGTATTTTGACTTTTTTTTTTAACCCCCCCAAAAAAATTTAATATGCTAAATTCATAAAAAAATAGCTTTTCATGACACAAAACCCCAAAAAATTATTTCATGGGTCAGAGAATATCATTTTAAAATGTTTTCCCATTTACTTCTATTATTTAATTTGGTTATATCTTTTTACATTCTTTGTTGAAAAGCATACCTTGGTAGGCTCAGGTGGTGGCTGCACGCATATGTCTATTGTTCAGATGACTCCCAGTAGTGCATTGCTGATCCGATAACAAAGGATACAAAGAGAATGAAGCACAAATATAAGCAAATTGGAAAGCTGCTTAAAATGTATGTTCTGTCTGAATCATAAAATAATATTGGTTGTTTTCATGTCCCTTTAAGTAAAATAACCTGCATTCAGACACATTAGGCAATTATCTTGAATATTAGCCACCATGTTTTCCTTTCAATTTGGACCCATATATTGTTTTCCACTTTTGTTTTAAAAATTCTTCTGCTTACATTTATGTGTGTTTATCCAATTTAAAAGTTAGAAAGATTTTGTGGATTTATTGCATATGTAAAAAAGTCCACTTAGCTAATAATATATATTAATAAAATAATATTGTATTTTCTTTAATTAGACATTTTAGAATACAAAGAAAACAGTTTGAAAACCCTATAAAAGGCATTACATTTCTTACATACGTGTGTCCACAAAAAGAGTGGGAAGCCAGTTTATTTTCAAATTTGCCCATGTGATCATTCAAAAGATTTAGGACTAAAGTAAAAAAAAAAAAAAAATTATGCTTACCTGATACGTTTATTTATTTCTTGACACAATGAGTCCACGAATAATCTAATTACTATTGGGAATATCACTCCTGCCCAGCAGGAGGCGTCAAAGAGCACCACAGCAAAGCTGTTAAATATCACCTCCCTTCCCTCCAACCCCAGTCATTCAACTGAAGTAAAGGAGAGAAAGGAAGCAACAAGGTGCAGAGGTGTCTGAAGTTTATAACGTAACAACAACCTGTCTATAGAAACAGGGTGGGCCATGGACTCACCATGTCAAGAAAGAAAGAAATTTATCCGGTAAGCAAATATTTTGTTTTCTTTCTAATGACACGATGAGTCCACGGATCATCTAATTACTATTGGGAATCAATACCCAAGCTAGAGTAAACAGATGATAAGGGAGGAACAAGACAGGGAACCTAAACGGAAGGCACCACTGCTTGAAGAACCTTTCTCCCAAAAGCGGCCTCAGCCGAGGCAAAAGTATCAAATTTATAGAATTTTAAAAAAGTGTGACGAGAGGACCAAGTTGCAGCCTTGCAAATCTGTTCCACAGAAGCTTCATTTTTGAATGCCCAGGAAGAGGAAACAGCCCTCGTAGAATGAGCCGTAGCTCCCTCAGGAGGCTGCTGTCCAGCAGATTCATAAGCAAAGCGAATGATATTTCTCAGCCACAAAGAAAGAGAAGTAGCCGTAGCTTTCTGTCCCTTACGTTTTCCAGAAAATATCACAAACAGAGCAGAAGACTGAAGAAAATCCTTAGTCGCCTGTAAATAGAATTTTAGTGCACGTACCACGTCCAGATTGTGAAGAAGCCGTTCCTTCTGAGAAGAAGGATTAGGACACAAGGAAGGAACAACAATCTCCTGATTAATGATCCGGTCTGAAACTACTTTACGGAGAAACCCTAATTTAGTACGTAAAACCACCTTATCCTAATGAAAAATAAGGTAAGGAGACTCATACTGTAAAGCCGAGAGCTCAGATACTCTATGAGCAGACGAAATAGCAACAAGAAACAAAACTTTCCAAGATAACAACTTAATATCTAAGGAATGCAAAGGCTCAAACGGAGCCCCGTGAAGAACTTTAAGAACTAACGGCTAGATTACGAGTTGTGAGTTAAGGTAAAAAAGCAGAGTTAAGAGGTCCTAACGCTGCTTTTTTATGGCCGCTGCTATTACGAGTCTTGCAGGTTTAGGGGCACCGCACATTTCTTTGGCCTTTCCGCAAAACGACTTACGTAAACTTTGTAAAGTTTTTTTTCTATGGGACTTCCATATCGCTGATATTACGAGTCTGTCCTGGGAGGCTAAAAAGTAAAGTCAGTATTTGGATCAGCACTCCAGGGTCATCCCCATCCAAATGTAACACTGCAAGGTCCACAGGAAATAGGTGCTCAAACCTTCAAAGACCCCCCTCCAAGGTCCAATGGAATAAATAGAACAAAAAGGAGAGAAGGTAGCACTCTGGTAACAGGAAACACCTTTATTGGAGCAACGTTTCGAGGCTACTTGCCTCTTTCTCAAGCTTACATATACTAAATTGTGAACAGAACTTTATTCACAAGGCAATTAGTGAAGGGCCAATCCCCAGGCTCACAAGGGGTGTGTGCAACAAAATGACATCACACAACAACTTAGTGTCAAAATTCATCAATTATTAACCCATTAGAGACTGACTGGAGGATTGGTCCAACAAATATATACAATTTAAAAACAATATAGCTACACAGAATAGGAGGAAAGCACAACAGGATATGATACACAATGTTAAATTAGAGCAAACAGATCAAATTAATGGCATAAGGTCAAATTCTCTATTAAGCCCCTTTGGTGTCATAGTATCTAATAACCAAATCCATTTGGCTTCTTTGTATAATAAATCCCTCAACCTGTCGCCTCCTCTGGATTTTTTAATGGCATGGTCTATGACCATGATTCATAATTGATTGGCTTGATGGCCTTTATCCAAAAAGTTGGAGGGGACAGGAAGATGAGATTGTTTATCATTACCAATATTGGATTTGTGCTGACAGAAGCGGTCCTTGACCTTCTGAGTGGTCTCGCCTATGTATAATAGGCCACATGGGCACTTAAGCGCGTACACCACATATGTGGAGTTACATGTAAAATACCCTGGGATCTTAAATTTCTTGTCTGTATAGGGATGAGATATTTCTCCTCCTTTAATAATGCTGTTACATTGGGCACACCCCAGGCATGGGAATGTCCCATTCCTAGGGGTGCCCAAAAACGTTTGACCCTTGGTAGTGGTATTAGTATGTGCACAAACCAATTTCTTTCCCATGGTATTGCCTTTACGGTAAGCTGCTCTGTCAGCACAAATCCAATATTGGTAATGATAAACAATCTCATCTTCCTGTCCCCTCCCACTTTTTGGATAAAGGCCATCAAGCCAATCAATTAAGATTCATGGTCATAGACCATGCCAGTAAAAAATCCAGAGGAGGCGACAGGTTGAGGGATTTATTATACAAAGAGGCCAAAAAGTAAGCGGTACACCCTCTACCTCCAAGATCCCTAACGCATTTAAAAGTCAGTAGTTAAGAGTTTTATGGTACAACGCTGTAACATAAAACTCATAACTAAAGTGCTAAAAAGTATAAACTACCCATAAACCCATAAACTACCTATTAACCCCTAAACCGCCGTACTCCCGCCTCGCAAACACTAGTTAAATATTATTAACCCCTAATCTGCCGTCCCTAACATCGCCGCCACCTACCTACATTTATTAACCCCTAATCTGCCGCCCCCAACGTCGCCGCCTCTATACTAAATGTATTAACCCCTAAACCTAAGTCTAACCCTAATGCTAACAACCCCTAACTTAAATATAATTACAATAAATCTTAATAAAAATTACTATTATTACCTAAATAATTCCTATTTAAAACTAAATACTTACCTATAAAATAAACCCTAAGCTAGCTACAATATAACTAATAGTTACATTTTATTTATTATTTATTTTACAGGCAAGTTTGTATTTATTTTAACTAGGTAGAATAGTTATTAAATGGTTATTAACTATTTAATAACTACCTAGCTAAAATAAATACAAAAGTACCTGTAAAATAAAACCTAACCTAAGTTACAGTAACACCTTACCTAACCCTACAATTAAATAAAATTAACTAAATTAAAAACAATTAAATAAATTAAATTAAATTAGCTAAAGTACAAAAAAAAGGGACTTTTGCGGGGCATTGCCCCAAAGTAATCAGCTCTTTTACCTGTAAAAAAAAAATACAAACAACCCCCCCAACAGTAAAACCCACCACACACACAACCAACCCCCCAAATAAAATCCTATCTAAAAAAATCTAAGCTCCACATTGCCCTGAAAAGGGCATTTGGAAGGGCATTGCCCTTAAAAGGGCAGTTAGCTCTTTTGCGGCCCAAACCCTATTCTAAAAAATAAAACCCATCCAATACACCCTTAAAAAAAACCCTGAAGATCGACTTATTGTTCTGAAGTCCGGACCTCCATCCTCAAAAAAGCGTCAGAAGTCTTCATCCAACCAGGCCGAAGTCCTCAACGAAGCCGGGAGAAGTCTTCATCCAAGCCGGGTGAAGTGGTCCTCCAGACGGGCAGAAGTCTTCATCCAGACGGCATCTTCTATCTTCATCCATCCGATGCGGAGCGGCTCCATCTTCAAGACATCCGACACAGAGCATCCTCTTCATTCGGAGTCTTCTTACTGAATGACGGTTCCTTTAAGTGACGTCATCCAAGATGGTGTCCCTTAGATTCCGATTGGCTGATAGAATTCTATCAGCCAATCGGAATTAAGGTAGAAAAAATCCTATTGGCTGATGCAATCCTATTGGCTGTTCCAATCAGCCAATAGAATGCGAGCTCAATCCTATTGGCTGATTGGATCAGCCAATAGGATTGAACTTCAATCCTATTGGCTGATTGGAGCTTAGGTTTTTTAGATAGTATTTTATTTGGGGGGTTGGTTGTGTGGGTGGTGGGTTTTACTTTTGGGGGGGTTGTTTGTATTTTTTTTTTTACAGGTAAAAGAGCTAATTACTTTGGGGCAATGTCCCGCAAAAGGCCCTTTTAAGGGCTATTGATAGTTTAGTTTAGGCTAGGGTTTTTTTATTTTGGGGGGCTTTTTATTTTGATAGGGTTATTAGATTAGGTGTAATTAGTTTAAATATCTTGCAATTTGTTTATTATTTTCTGTAATTTAGTGGGGGGGGGGGGGGTTGTACTTTAGCTAATTTACGCCTAGATTTAGAGTTCTGCATTAGCCGTCAAAACCAGCGTTAGGGGGTCCTAACGCTGGTTTTTACCGCCCACTGGTATTTAGAGTCAGTCATGAAAGGATCTAACGCTCACTTTCCAGCCGCGACTTTTCCATACCGCAGATCCCCCTACGCCAATTGCGTATCCTATCTTTTCAATGGGATCTTTCTAACGCTGGTATTTAGAGTCTTGGCTGAAGTGAGCGTTAGAAATCTAACGACAAGACTCCAGCCACAGAGAAAAGCCAGGAGTTAAGAGCTTTCTAACTACTGTGCTCTAAAGTACACTAACACCCATAAACTACCTATGTACCCCTAAACCGAGGCCCCCCACATCGCCGCCACTCTATTAAATTTTTTTAACCCCTAATCTGCCGACCGCACACCGCCGCCACCTACATTATCCCTATGTATCCCTAATCTGCTGCCCCTAACACTGCCGACACCTACATAATATTTATTAACCCCTAATCTGCCCCCCCCCCAACGTCGCCGCTAACTACCTACAATTATTAACCCCTAATCTGCCAACCGAACCTCGCCGCTACTCTAATAAATGTATTAACCCCTAAAGCTAACCCTAACCCTAACCCCCCCCTAAATTAAATATAATTTTAATCTAACGAAATAAAATAAATCTTATTAAATAAATTAATCCTATTTAAAGCTAAATACTTACCTGTAAAATAAACCCTAATATAGCAACAATATAAATAATAATTATATTGTAGCTATTTTAGGATTAATATTTATTTTACAGGCAACTTTGTATTTATTTTAACCAGGTACAATAGCTATTAAATAGTTAATAACTATTTAATAGTTACCTAGTTAAAATAATTACAAAATTACCTGTAAAATAAATCCTAACCTAAGTTACAATTAAACCTAACACTACACTATCAATAAATACATTAAATAAACTACCTACAATTACCTACAATTATATCAACTAAACTAAATTGCAAAAAAAAAACCGGCGGCGTTGTACTGGAGCAGAAGATTAGGGGTTAAAAATAATATGCAGGGGTCAGCGATAGCGTGGGCGGCAGATTAGTGGTTAATAATTGTAAGGCTAGGGGTGTTTAGACTCGGGGTACATGTTAGGGTGTTAGGTGCAGACATAGGAAGTGTTTTCCCCTAGGAAACAATGGGGCTGCGTTAGGAGCTGAACGCTGCTTTTTTGCAGGTGTTAGGTTTTTTTTCAGCCCAAACTGCCCCATTGTTTCCTATGGGGGAATCGTGCACGAGCACGTTTTTTAAGCTGGTGGCGTCCCTAAGCACCGCTGGTATTGAGAGTTGCAGTGGCGGTAAATTATGCTATACGCTCCCTTTTTGGAGCCTAACGCAGCCCTTCTGTGAACTCTAAATACCAGCGGTATTTAAAAGGTGCGGGGGGGAAATACACGCGTAGCTAATGCACCCCTTTGGCCGCAGAACTCTAAATCTAGCCGTTAATTTAATTTAATTTAGTTAATTTAATTTAATTTAGTTAATTTATTTAATTGTAGGGTTAGGTTAGGTGTTATTGTAACTTAGGTTAGGTTTTATTTTACAGGTACTTTTGTATTTATTTTAGCTAGGTAGTTATTAAATAGTTAATAACTATTTAATAACTATTCTACCTAGTTAAAATAAATACAAACTTGCCTGTAAAATAAAAATAAACCCTAAGCTAGCTACAATGTAACTATTAGTTATATTGTAGCTAGCTTAGGGTTTATTTTATAGGTAAGTATTTAGTTTTAAATAGGAATCATTTAGGTAATAATAGTAATTTTTATTAAGATTTATTGGAATTATATTTAAGTTAGGGGGTGTTAGGGTTAGGGTTAGACTTAGGTTTATGGGTTAATACATTTAGTATAGTGGCGGCGACGTTGGGGATGGCAGATTAGGGGTTAATAAATGTAGGTAGGTGGCGGCGATGTTAGGGACGGCAGATTAGGGGTTAATAAGTGTAAGATTAGGGGTGTTTAGACTCGGGGTTCATGTTAGGGTGCTAGGTGTAAACATAAATTTTATTTCCCCATAGGAATCAATGGGGCTGCGTTACTGAGTTTTACGCTGCTTTTTTGCAGGTGCTCTCAGCTCACCGCTGACTTAAGCAGCGCTGGTATTGGAGTGCGGTAAGGAGCACAATTTTGCTCAACGCTCACTTCTTGCCTTTTAACGCTAGCCTCTAACGCAAAACTCGTAATCTGGCCGTTAGTTAAGGCCTGACAAAACAATTGCATGTCTGGGACATCCACCGGACGTTTATGTAACAAAATAGACAAGGCAGATATTTGATTCTTTAGGGAACTTGCTGATAAACCCTTCTCCAAACCTTCTTGGAGAAAGGACAGAATTCTAGGAATCCTAACTCTACTCCAAGAGTAGCCCTTGGATTCACACCAATATAGATATTTACGCCATATCTTATGGTAAATCCTTCTAGTTACAGGTTTACGAGCCTGAATCATGGTCTCAATGACCGAATCCGAAAATCCACGCTTGGATAAAATTAAGCATTCAATCTCCAAGCAGTCAGCTTCAGAGAAACTAGATTTGGATGAAGGAAGGGCCCTTGAAGTAGAAGATCCTTCCTCACGGAAGTCTCCAAGGTGGAAGAGATGACATGTCCACCAGGTCTGCATATCAAATCATGCGAGGCCACGCTGGAGCAATGAGGATCACCGATGCCCTTTCCTGCTTGACTCGAGCAATGACCCGAGGTAGAAGAGCGAACGGAGGAAATAGGTATGCGAGACTGAAATTCCAAGGTACCGCCAGAGAGTCTATCAGTACCGCCTGAGGGTCCCTTGACCTCGACCCGTACCTCGGAAGCTTGGCATTCGGCCAAGATGCAATGAGATCCAATTCCGGCTGACCCCATTTGAGAATCAGGCTGTAAAAACACTTCCGGATGGAGTTCCCACTCCCCCGGTGAAAAGTCTGCCTGCTCAGAAAATCCGCTTCCCAGTTGTCTACTCCTGGAATGTGGATTGCAGACAGACAGCAATTGTGGGTCTCCGCCCACTGAATGATCCTGGCTATCCGACTGAAACCTGATAAACCGGGCCGAGCCTAACTGAGGCCAGGCCAGGAGAGCATTGTAAATTGCTCTCAGTTCCAGAATGTTTATGGGTAGAACAGACTCTGACCGAGTCCATGTTCCCTGAGCATTCAGAGAGCCCCAGACAGCTCCCCATCCCAGAAGACTGGCATCTGTTGTCACAATCACCCAAGAGGGTCTGCGAAAGCAGGTTCCCTGGGATAGATGATCCTGAGACAACCACCAAAGGAGAGAATCCCTTGTCTCCTGCTCCAGCTGTAATTGCGGAGACAGATCCGCATAATCTCTGTTCCACTGCCTGAGCATGCTTAACTGTAGAGGTCTGAGGTGGAAACGGGCGAACGGGGTGATGTCCATACCATCAGCCCGATTACCTCCATGCACTTTGGCCGCAGAACTCTAAATCTAGCCGTTAATTTAATTTAATTTAGTTAATTTAATTTAATTTAGTTAATTTATTTAATTGTAGGGTTAGGTTAGGTGTTATTGTAACTTAGGTTAGGTTTTATTTTACAGGTACTTTTGTATTTATTTTAGCTAGGTAGTTATTAAATAGTTAATAACTATTTAATAACTATTCTACCTAGTTAAAATAAATACAAACTTGCCTGTAAAATAAAAATAAACCCTAAGCTAGCTACAATGTAACTATTAGTTATATTGTAGCTAGCTTAGGGTTTATTTTATAGGTAAGTATTTAGTTTTAAATAGGAATCATTTAGGTAATAATAGTAATTTTTATTAAGATTTATTGGAATTATATTTAAGTTAGGGGGTGTTAGGGTTAGGGTTAGACTTAGGTTTAGGGGTTAATACATTTAGTATAGTGGCGGCGACGTTGGGGATGGCAGATTAGGGGTTAATAAATGTAGGTAGGTGGCGGCGATGTTAGGGACGGCAGATTAGGGGTTAATAAGTGTAAGATTAGGGGTGTTTAGACTCGGGGTTCATGTTAGGGTGCTAGGTGTAAACATAAATTTTATTTCCCCATAGGAATCAATGGGGCTGCGTTACTGAGTTTTACGCTGCTTTTTTGCAGGTGCTCTCAGCTCACCGCTGACTTAAGCAGCGCTGGTATTGGAGTGCGGTAAGG
The DNA here is from genome assembly GCF_027579735.1 of Bombina bombina. Lineage (NCBI taxonomy): Eukaryota > Metazoa > Chordata > Amphibia > Anura > Bombinatoridae > Bombina > Bombina bombina. The sequence continues at coordinate 537,700,403 of NC_069503.1, forward strand.
AGCACAATTTTGCTCAACGCTCACTTCTTGCCTTTTAACGCTAGCCTCTAACGCAAAACTCGTAATCTGGCCGTTAGTTAAGGCCTGACAAAACAATTGCATGTCTGGGACATCCACCGGACGTTTATGTAACAAAATAGACAAGGCAGATATTTGATTCTTTAGGGAACTTGCTGATAAACCCTTCTCCAAACCTTCTTGGAGAAAGGACAGAATTCTAGGAATCCTAACTCTACTCCAAGAGTAGCCCTTGGATTCACACCAATATAGATATTTACGCCATATCTTATGGTAAATCCTTCTAGTTACAGGTTTACGAGCCTGAATCATGGTCTCAATGACCGAATCCGAAAATCCACGCTTGGATAAAATTAAGCATTCAATCTCCAAGCAGTCAGCTTCAGAGAAACTAGATTTGGATGAAGGAAGGGCCCTTGAAGTAGAAGATCCTTCCTCACGGAAGTCTCCAAGGTGGAAGAGATGACATGTCCACCAGGTCTGCATATCAAATCATGCGAGGCCACGCTGGAGCAATGAGGATCACCGATGCCCTTTCCTGCTTGACTCGAGCAATGACCCGAGGTAGAAGAGCGAACGGAGGAAATAGGTATGCGAGACTGAAATTCCAAGGTACCGCCAGAGAGTCTATCAGTACCGCCTGAGGGTCCCTTGACCTCGACCCGTACCTCGGAAGCTTGGCATTCGGCCAAGATGCAATGAGATCCAATTCCGGCTGACCCCATTTGAGAATCAGGCTGTAAAAACACTTCCGGATGGAGTTCCCACTCCCCCGGTGAAAAGTCTGCCTGCTCAGAAAATCCGCTTCCCAGTTGTCTACTCCTGGAATGTGGATTGCAGACAGACAGCAATTGTGGGTCTCCGCCCACTGAATGATCCTGGCTATCCGACTGAAACCTGATAAACCGGGCCGAGCCTAACTGAGGCCAGGCCAGGAGAGCATTGTAAATTGCTCTCAGTTCCAGAATGTTTATGGGTAGAACAGACTCTGACCGAGTCCATGTTCCCTGAGCATTCAGAGAGCCCCAGACAGCTCCCCATCCCAGAAGACTGGCATCTGTTGTCACAATCACCCAAGAGGGTCTGCGAAAGCAGGTTCCCTGGGATAGATGATCCTGAGACAACCACCAAAGGAGAGAATCCCTTGTCTCCTGCTCCAGCTGTAATTGCGTAGACAGATCCGCATAATCTCTGTTCCACTGCCTGAGCATGCTTAACTGTAGAGGTCTGAGGTGGAAACGGGCGAACGGGGTGATGTCCATACCATCAGCCCGATTACCTCCATGCACTGAGCTACTGAAGGCCGAGGAGAGGACTGAAGTGCTGGGCAAGAATAAGTGCTAGGCAAGAATCGAAAATCTTTGATTTCCTGATGTCTGTCAGAAAAATCTTCATTGACAAGGAATCTATTATGGTTCCCAGGAAATTACCCTTGTATTTGGAACTAAGGTACTCTTTTCCAAATTCACCTTCCATCCGTGAGACCTCAGGAAAGATAACAACATTTCCGTGTGTGATCTTGCTTGTTGAAAGGAAAGCGCCTGAACCAGAATGTCGTCCAGGTAAGGCGCCACTGCAATGCCCCGCAATCGGAGCACTGCCAGCAGGGATCCCAGAACTTTTGAGAAAATTCTAGAAGCTATGGCAAGACTGAATGGAAGAGCCACGAATTGGAAGTGCTTGCCTAGAAATGCAAACCTTAGAAACTTGTGATGGTCCCTGTGGATGGGAACATGCAGGTACGTGTCCTTTAAATCCACGGTAGTCATAAATTGACCCTCCTGGACCAAAGGAAGAATGGAACGAATAGTCTCCATCTTGAAGGACGGCACTCTGAGAAATTTGTTTAGACTCTTTAAGGTCAAGAATAGGTCTGAAGGTTCCCTCCTTTTTGGGAACCACGAACAGATTGGAATAGAATCCCTGACCCCTTTCCTGTATTGGAACAGGCACTATCACTCCCAGGTATGAGAGGTCCCGTACACAGTGTAAGAACGCCTCTCTTTTTGTCTGGAGCCGCGCCCATCATGGGTGTTATGAGAAAATAACTTCCCTCAGGTCTTTTAACCATAGTATTACTGATACGCAAGTTAAAAACACCTCCTCTGAGCCTGCTCCTCGTCTCCAGCGCCTGCTAATACTGCCCAAAATAATTATTCTCCAAGTTGCAAGAGAATTATTATAATCTGTCCCATTGTATAATGAAATATAAAGTGCCATTTTTTATTCTGACCGTATCCCCAGAAAATAAAAAGTCAGCACTTACCTTTATATATCTGCCCGGCAGCAAGGCAGCTCACTAGGTTTGAGAGGCAAGATCCCTCACACGGACCTGTGGAAAAAAACAAAGACTGAATATTCTTATTCAGGCAATAGAAATAGGGCCGCATCAATATATGGGCGGTACAGTGAGAATTATGTCCCACAAGTTCCCATTGCTTGAAAGCCACCACTGCTCTACAGAAGAGACTGATATGGATTACAGGTACACCCTAGAACAAAGCAGCACAATCTTGCCCTACTTAAAAAAAAACAATAAAATCTTGATTGAAGAATCTTTTTCTAACACCTAACTTTACCTTGCTCTAACGTAGGCAAAGAGAATGACTAGGGTTGGAGGGAAGGAAGGTGATATTTAACAGCTTTGCTGTGGTGCTCTTTGCCGCCTCCTGCTGGGCAGGAGTGATATTCCCAATAGTAATTAGATGATCTGTGGACTCATCGTGTTATTAGAAAGAAAACAAAATTCAGCATATAAACCAATAAACTTTATTAGAATATCAGACTATAAATAATGAAGTCCCATAGTCTACCAAGGAAGTCAAGTCGTTCCCATAATTCTTGCTCCAAGCTAAAGCATATGGCATCTTAGGGGAAACAAATCTAGTCAGCCAAGGTTAGTTGAGGGAGGCAAAAAAACTCCATGGGATCATAATAAAAAATATCTCAACTGCATTAAGAGTTACATATGTTTTAAAGTGGAAAGAAGTGGAAACATCAAACTATCTAAGGCTATGTTGTTATTTTCTCATGTATGCAGCCGATTGACTAAAACATTAAGATAAGTGAGCTTTGGTTAGTCAGCTACATAGGATAACAGAGGAACATAGGAAATTGCAAAGCTGGAAAGTCCTGATAGACTGGAGAGAACATTTTAATGAATTTTTCCTGCTGTCTCTTAGTTGGTGATTTTTCGCACAAACAGTGTTGATTGAACATCTAAATGAAATATTATCAGTAAAGGAACTAACATTTTATTGATATCATTAAAATGTCTACACACAATAAATCAATCTCCATTTAGAGTGATATGAAAGAAAAGAGACTGAAGAAATGAAAAGTAATTCACAAATCAGCAATAACAGTAAACAGGGAACGAGTAGATGTAATTCTAAATAAACAAATTGGTTTACTCTCAACAAAACTAATTTCAAAACAGTAACATTTTATCACAAAGGCACCTCTAGAATTCAGATAATGAACCTCTGCCTCTCCCTTTCTGCATATGGGTCGTCTGAGACTAAAGACCAGACATTCTATTCCCCAATGTCCCAAGAGCAAGATCTCCTAATTTCACTTTCATAGCTCCTAAATTTATTTTATACCTTGAGGGTTTTTTTTACAAACATTGATAAAATTAATAAATTATGCCACCATTTGTAATATAACATTTAGCAGTCATACATGTTAATATTTTAGAGGTAAGATTACACCATTCTATTGTATGTTTCTCTGCTTAGCATCTTCATCAGGACTGCTACATATTTTATCACAGATTTTTGTGTTATACATGTTTAGGTGATGACAGTATATGATTACCCAGTATATATACAATGATTGCTATGGTACTACACAAAGAGAATTTATTATTTGGATTTATTGCTTCATGTGTAAAATAATTTTTGAAAAATTGCTTAATCTCTTAATAAAAAAAAACTGCTAAATATATCATAAACATTTGAATATTATTCAATTTGATTTATACACAATTGTAGAATATCTTACAAATTAATAATATATTACAGAATAAAAAATAAGGGTACATTTATAGAAAAGTTGTATTATTTTGTTTAAAATTATGTTTCAGTTTTACGTCTGTTAAATTAAATTGATAAAGGATTTAAAAAAAAAAATGGAATATCAACCACTTTGCTTTTTTTTTATCCTGCTTCATGAATGATATTTTTCAGTGCTCCTGTTTTCTGGTTTATGAAAGCAAACGGTTCCTTCTTTCTCTCAGAATGAATAAACTTGACATTTGACAGCTTTACATAGTTGACAGGGTTACTCGACAACTTGCCCTCCCTATTCTCAATCCAATTAGACCTGTAATCCTCCAGATGAAAGGCGCAGCTACTCGCGTTCCTCAGGACAACGACAGCTATTGATTATTTGTCACTACAGCTAACACCTTCTCTATCGAGGCCACTCTGACAGAAGCAAACCTCCTAAATTAGACAGCACTTTATCTGCCCTCGAGGCCAAATGGCACAACATAGAAAGGCTAATAAACAGCATAAAAATGAACAAATCATAACATTATGACAGGTTGATCATTGACATCAGCTTTGCTGCCCAGCTTTGATGCTTTGTTAGGCCTGATACTTTTTTTCCTCTCTTCCACTCATGCTCCAACTTTGACTGAATTAAAGGCCAGAACAATTAAGGCATTTGACCGGCTAAGATAAGCCAGAATGGAAGTATCACCAAGGGACGCAAATGTCAATAGCAGACTGCAATTTGTCAATATACCATAAACATTCCAGCAATGCAAATGTTACAGCTCTGTTGTCCGCTAGGCTGCACTGGTTTGCAGACAAAAAGTTATTTATAATGTATAAAACAAATATACAGTATATAAATATAACTATAGCACATTGCAGTGTTTTTGTTATGTCAACAGATAAATGTACTTTATACAATTTTGTTGGTTTAAGTACATAAATGAATATATAAGGGAAACAATAAAATGTTTAAATGTAGTATTTTAGTATTGCACTATTGCTTGCACAGAACTATGCTCTATTCACAAACACCTAGATTACAAGTTTTGCGCTATAGAGGGTACTTAACGAATGCAACAAAAGTTGCATTGCATCGCGCTGCCATTACGAGTTTTAGAAAAGCCGGCTTGTGTGTGCGATATGGTTGCGTTGAGCTCAATACCGCACAAAATATAAGCGCTGTTTTGACGTGCTTGTGCACGCTTTCCCCATAGACATAAATGGGGAGAAAGTGTTAGAAAAAACCCCCCATTGATCTCTATGGTGGAAAAAGTTAAGTTTAAACCTAACACCCTAACATAAACCCCACGTCTAAACACCCCTAATCTGCTGCCCCCGACATCGCCGACACCTACATAATGTTATTAACCCCTAATTTGCCACTCCTGATATCGCTGCCACTGAAATAAATCTATTAACCCTTAATCTGCCGCTCCCGATATCGCTGCCACTATACTAAAGTTATTAACCCCTATTCCCCCGCACCCCAACATCGCCCACACTATAATAAAGATATTAACCTCTATTCCGCCGATCCCCGACATAGCCGCCACTAAATAAAGTTATTAACCCCTAAACCTCTGGCCTTCCACATCACTAGCACTAAATAAACCTAATAACCCCTAAACCGCCAGCCCCCCCACATTGCAACAACCTAAATTAAACTATATTAACCCCTAAACCTAACCATAACACTAAACCTAACCCTAACCCTAAACCTAACACCCTCTAACTTTAACATAATTAAAATAGAGCTAAATTAAAGTTACAATTATTAACTAAATAATACATATTTAAAACTAAATACATACCTGTGAAATAAAACCTAAGCTAGCTACATATAACTAATAGTTATATTATAGCTAGCTTAGGTTTTATTTTTATTTCACAGGTAAGTTTGTATTTATTTTAACTAGGTAGACTAGTTAGTAAATAGTTATTAACTATTTACTAACTACCTAGTTAAAATAAATACAAACTTACCTGTGAAATAAAACCTAAGCTGCCTTACACTAAAACCTAACGTTACAAAAAAATAAAAAACACTAACATGACAAAAAATAAAAAATTACCATTACAAAAAATAACAAACGAAATTATCTAAAACAATAAAAATTATTCCTATTCTAATACCCTGTTTTAAAAAAAAAAAAAAAAAACACCACAAAATAAAAAACCCTAATCTATAATAAACTACCAAGGGCCCTTAAAAGGGCCTTTTGTAGGGCATTGCCCTAAAAAAATCAGCTCTTTTTTTACAAAAGAAAAACAACCCCCCCCCTAACAGTATACAAACCCCCACCCCCCAAACCCACAAAATTAAAATAAAGTAAAACCTAATCTACCCATTGCCCTGAAAATGGCATTTGTATGGGCATTGCCCTTAAAATGGCATTCAGCTCTTTTGCTGCCTATTAAAAATAAAAAATGGCTATTCAAAAAAAAAAACACCCGAAAATAAAAAACCCTAATCTATAATAAACTACCAAGGGCCCTTAAAAGGGCCTTTTGTAGGGCATTGCCCTAAAAAAATCAGCTCTTTTTTTACAAAAGAAAAACAACCCCCCCCTAACAGTATACAAACCCCTACCCCCCAAACCCACAAAATTAAAATAAAGTAAAACCTAATCTACCCATTGCCCTGAAAAGGGAATTTGTTTGGGCATTGCCCTTAAAAGGGCATTCTTCTCTTTTTTTCTTGAACGATCTTCATCCCGGCTGCTCCTTTTTCATCCAGGCGGCTTTATCTTCATCCATCGCGGGACCGTCATCTTCTTCATCCCTGCGGAGACGGAGCGGTCGATGCACAGGGGCGGAGTTCCCGGCGAAGGTTCAAGGCGGAGGTCCAGGCTGAGGTCCATCGATCTGATCTGAAGTGGAGGTAATGGCTGCGTTGCTGTTTTAACGCTGAAATTACCATTTTTTTCCTCGTTAAAACACAAACGCAAAACTTGTAATCTACCTGAAAGAGATTAATTGCAAGTAAATTGGAGGTAATTTGGAGGTAATTTGAAATCTTTCTTTAACTATTCATTATGAAGGGCCAAACCCAGTGAGTATCTCTTGCAAGAAGAGCTGAGTTAGCCCAGCACAATGCATAGTTAATGCTGCAAGCAATTCCCTTGTAATTCGCCTATTTTAGGTGAACTGTACACAGTATTTAACTGATGGTAAACTTCAGACTAAGTAAAACCACATAGTTATTTTTAAAGTGTATATATATTTTATAATAAAAGATTTATAATCCTAATTGGTATTGTCTGTTCCTCCGCCCCCTTCATTTCACTCTCTACATAGGCTTTCTAAGGGCTTTAAAGGGGCTGCACTTAAAGATTGTCAAATGACACATGTGTTGATTGGATGTTCACTGGATTTGTCATTAATAAAAAAAGAGATCATCCATCTGGGCCGGCATATTATTGTAATAGAAGCATTACTATATGAACTAATTTAACCCTTTCACAGATGGATTAAGAGCTGATTTTAACTATGTGTTTAGTCCCTTTGTGAGGGTTGAGCAAATAGTTGTAAGCAAACAATAGTGAAAATATAAAATCCTCTAACACATTACAGTGTTTTATTATTGCTGCCTTACATACGTTGACAGAACCACTAAATACAGTATAACTGAATTGACAAATGCACAATAAAAAGACAATGCAATAGCACTTACTTTGAATTTGAAATGAGCAGTAGACTATATTCTGGCAAATTGTAAAGTTAATCCAATTTTTCCTCCCCCTTTATTATGTTACATCCATCAGCCAATCGCAAAATGCTTATGCATATATAATGTGTACTTTTGCACTTGCTCAGTACCCGGCATCGCAGTAGACCTATATTAAAGTTATGAATACTTTACATTCCAATGTTCTTCACATATAAGAAAATGTTCTTTTAATTTTCAAATATTTATTTTTATATATATATATATATATATATATATATATATATATATATATATATATATATATATATATATATATATATATATATATATACAGTTGTATGCAAACGTTTAGACACCCCTGACAATTTCCATAATTTTCATTTATAAATAATTGGGTGTTTGGATCAGCAATTTCATTTTGATCTAACAAATAACTGTAGGACACAGTAATATTTCAGTAGTGAAATTAAGTTTATTGGATTAACAGAAAATGCAATATACATCAAAACGAATTTAGACAGGTGCATAAATTTGGGCACCCCAACAGAAATATTGCATCAATATTTAGTAGAGCCTCCTTTAGCAGAAATAACAGCCTCTAGATGCTATAGCCTGTAATGAGTTTATGGATTCTGGATGAAGGTATTTTGGACTATTCCTCCTTGCAAAACGTCTCCAGTTCAGTTAGGTTTGATGGTTGCCGAGCATGGACAGCCCGCTTCAAATCACCCCACAGATTTTCAATGATTTTCAGGTCTGGGAACTGGCATGGCCATTCCAGAACATTGTACTTGTTCCTCTGCATAAATGCCAGAGTTGATTTTGAGTAGTGTTTTGGGTCGTTGTCTTGTTTAAATATCCAGCCCTGGCGTAACTTCAACTTTGTGACTGATTCCTCAACATTATTCTCAAGTATCTGCTGATATTGAGTGGAATCCATGCAACCCTCAACCTTAACAAGATTCACAGTACTGGCCACACAGCCCCACAGCATGATGGAACATCCACCAAATGTTACTGTGGGTAGCAAGTGTTTGCCTTGGAACGCTGTGTTCTTTTTCCGCCATGCATAACGCCCCTTGTTATGACCAAATAACTCAATCTTTGTTTCATCAGTCCACAGCACCTTCTTCCGAAATGAAGCTGGCTTGTCCAAAGATCTTTGAAAAAGCGCCAACCGGCGTGAAACGCGTCAGATGACGTCATTTACCTCCCTGTCTGTCTTCTTTACCGTGAGTGCCTGCGTTTACCGCAGCTCCTGTGTGAACTTTTAAACTTATGTTTTCAATAAATACTCTATGTGAATCTTACTAAAGTGCTGTGTGCATAGTGTCTATACCGGATAATACAACACTGTTTGGAAATGTTTGCTCTAATTCATGAGCTTTAAACCACTATTTTTTTCTGGGACTCCTGAATCTTCTTTGAAATTTATTTTCAGCAGTCTTGTGTGAGCTGACTTTATGCTGTGTGGACGACGGCTTTTGGTCTCCCAGGACGACTAGTGTGTCTCTTTACCCGTATAACCTAACTACCTTTCTCTCTCTCTCTCTCTCTCTCTCTCTCTATATATATATATATATATATATATATATATATATATATATACATATGATTATTTTTTTGTAAAATATATATCTATAGCTATATGACTATATAAATATATACAAATATAGATATAGATTTATATAGTAATATCTATTTTAAAATATAAACATTTTCTTGTAAATGAAGAGCATTGAAATGTTAAATATTTACAGTAAAAACACATTATTAAATATTAAAATTGAAAAAAAAAAATGTTTTCAGCTTTTAAGGTATTTGTCTGGAAAGGGCTCCAAAGTATACATATACGAATGTACAGTATCCCACAAAAATGAGTACACCCCTCACATTTTTGAAATATTTTATTATATATTTTTATGTGATAACACTGAAGAAATGACACTTTGCTACAATGTAAAGTAGTGAGTGTACAGCCTGTATAACAGTGTAAATTTGCTGTCCCCTCAAAATAACTCAACACACAACCATTAATGTCTAAACCGTTGGCAACAAAAGTGAGTACACCCCTAAGTGGAAATGTCGGCAACCAGGTGAGGAGTACAAAGACAAGTATGTCTTGCCTACAGTCAAGCATGGTGGTAGGAGTGTCATGGTCTGGGCCTGCATGAGTGCTGCTGGCACTGGGGAGCTACAGTTCATTGAGGGAACCATGAATGCTAACATGTACTGTGACATACTGAAGCAGAGCATGATCCCCTCCCTTCAGAGACTGGGCAACAGGGCAGTATTCCAACATGATAATGACCCCCAACACACCTCCAAGACAACTACTGCCTTGCTAAAGAAGCTGAGGGTGATGGACTGGCCAAGCATGTCTCCAGACCTAAACCCTATTGAGCATCTGTGGGGCATCCTCAAATGGAAGGTGAGGGAGAGCAAGGTCTCTAACATCCACCAGCTCCGTGATGTCGTCATGGAGGAGTGGAAGAGGACTCCAGTGGCAACCTGTGAAGCTCTGGTAAACTCCATGCCCAAGAGGGTTAAGGCAAGGCTGGAAAATAATGGTGGCCACACAAAATATTGACACTTTGGGGGGTAGTTATCAACGCGTCTAATTTACCTGCCTTCGCCGGTTCAATACGCCCGCCTAAGCTCGCCTACCATTGCCGCCGCGGACCTGCAAAATGTTGCCTAAGTTATCAATAAATCTGTCAAAAAGCCGTGCACCAAGTACAGGACGATGAGCAGCGGACTGTGAGAGTTATCACTCATCCGATCTCGCTGCTCTTCGGCTTTTTGACAGCTTTATTGCTAGCCTGTCACTAAGCACCCACACTAACTACACTGTTCTACCCCCTATACCGGCCACCCCCGGAGCCCCCGGAGCCCCCCGCAACTCAATAAAGTTACTAACCCCTAAACCGCCGCTCCTAGACTCCGCCGCAACTCTTATAAATGTATTAATCCCTAAACCGCCGCTCCCGGACACCGCCGCAACGCTTATAAATGTATTAACCCCTAAACCGCCGTTCCCGGACACCGCCGCCACCTACATTATACCTAGTAACCCCTATCCTGCCCCCCCTATACCGCCGCCCTCTATAATAAAGTTATTAACCCCTATCCTGCTGATCCCGGACCCCGCCGCAACTAAATAAATAGTTTAACCCCTAAACCGTCATCTTCACTCAGCCGAGCCACCGAAGGAACCGAAGAGGAGATCCAGAGCGGCAGAAGAGATCCTTCAAGGGGCGCTGAAGAAGTCTTCCATCCGATGAAGTGATCCTCCAAGGGGCGCTGAAGAAGTCTTCCATCCGGGCGATGTCATCTTCTAAGCGGCGCTGAAGAAGTCTTCCATCCGGGCGATGTCATCTTCCAAGCGGGGTCTTCAATCTTCTTTCTTCAGGATCCATCTTCATCCCGCCGACGCGGAACATCCTTCTTCCCCGACGGACTAACGACGAATGAAGGCTCCTTTAAGGGACGTCTGGCTGATAGGATTCTATCAGCCAATCGGAATTAAGGTAGGAAAAATATGATTGGCTGATTGAATCAGCCAATCAGATTGAGATCGCATTCTATTGGCTGTTCCGATCAGCCAATAGAATGCGATCTCAATCTGATTGGCTGTAATTTCTTCAGTGTTGTCACATGAAAAGATATAATAAAATATTTACAAAAATGTGAGGGGTGTACTCACTTTTGTAGGATACTATATATATATATACACACACATACAAAAGTTAGCCCTTTCCAGTCATATCTTTTAACCCTTTTAAAATGTTTTTATTAATATGTATGTAAATTATTATCAGAAACTGTATATTTGAGTGGAACACTTTATTTTACTTATGTACTTATGTTGTGTTTGGTGAATTCTTTATTTTACTCCTTACACTTTATGCTAAGCAGATTTTGTTTACTTTTAACTTGTAACACGTGCGCAAGTTAGCGCCACTTGTCATCTAGCCCATAATTCTTTCCTAAATTGTAGATAAAAAAAATACAATTTGATTATTTTTAAAATAGATTTTAATTTCTATTTATGCTTACCTGATAAATTAATTTCTTCTACGATATGACGAGTCCACGGATTTCATCCTTACTTGTGGGATTTATCCTCCTGCTAACAGGAAGTGGCAAAGAGCACCACAGCAGAGCTGTATATATAGCTCCTCCCTTCCCTCCACCTCCAGTCATTCGACCGAAGTTAGGAAGAGAAAGGAAAAGCCAAAGGTGCAGAGGTGACTGAAGTTTGTAAAAAAATATATAATATAATATAAATCTGTCTTAAAAATGACAGGGTGGGCCGTGGACTCGTCATATCGTAGAAGAAATTAATTTATTTAGGTAAGCATAAATTTACTTTTCTTCTACAAGATATGACGAGTCCACGGATTTCATCCTTACTTGTGGGATACAATACCAAAGCTACAGGACACGAAAAAAAGGGAGGGACAAGACAGGAACCTAAACGGAAGGCACCACTGCTTGAAGAACCTTTCTCCCAAAACCAGCCTCAGAAGAAGCAAAAGTATCAAATTTGTAAAATTTGGAAAAAGTGTGAAGAGACGACCAAGTCGCAGCCTTGCAAATCTGCTCAACAGAGCATCATTTTTAAAAGCCCATGAGGAAGCCACAGCCCTAGTAGAATGAGCCATAATTCTTTCAGGAGGCTGCTGTCCAGCAGTCTCATATGCCAGACGGATGATACCAAAAAGAAAGGGAGGTAGCCGTAGCTTTCTGACCCCTATGCTTTCCAGAAAAAATAATGAATAATGAAGAGGATTGACGGAAATCCTTAGTCGCCTGCAAGTAAAACTTCAGGGCACGGACCACATCTAGGTTAGGCAACATACGCTCCTTCTTAGAAGAAGGGTTAGGACATAATGAAGGAACAACAATTTCCTGATTAATATTCTTATTAGAAACAACCTTAGGAAGGAACCCAGGTTTAATACGTAAAACCACCTTATCATTGTAATGCTGAAAGCTTCAGAAACTCTACGAGCAGAAGAAATAGCAACCAAAAACAAAACTTTCCAAGATAACAACTTAATATCTATGGAATGCATGGGTTCAAACCACCTTATCTGCATGGAAAACAAGATAAGGTGAGTCACACTGTAAAGCAGATAACTCAGAAACTCTTCGAGCCGAAGAGATAGCTACTAAAAACAAAACTTTCCAAGACAGAAGCTTAATATCTATGGAATGCATAGGTTCAAACGGAACACCTTGAAGAACTTTAAGAACCAAGTTTAGGCTCCATGGGGAGCAACAGGTTTAAATACAGGTTTGATCCTGACCAAGGCCTGACTAAATGCTTGAACGTCTGGAACATCTGCCAGACATTTGTGTAAAAGAATAGACAGAGCAGATATTTGTCCCTTTAAGGAACTAGTTGATAATCCTTTCTCCAATCCTTCTTGGAGAAAGGACAAAATTCTAGGAATCCTAATCTTACTCCATGAGTAACCCTTGGATTCACACCAACAAAGATATTTGCGCCAAATCTTATGATAGATTTTCCTGGTAACAGGCTTTCTAGCCTGAATAAGGGTATCAATGACCGACTCAGAGAAACCACGCTTTGATAGAATCAGGCGTTCAATCTCCAAGCAGTCAGACGCAGAGAAATTAGATTTGGATGCTTGAACGGACCTTGGATTAGAAGGTCCTGCCTCATTGGCAGAGTCCACGGTGGAACAGATGACATGTCCACCAGGTCTGCATAACAAGTCCTGCGTGGCCACGCAGGCGCTATCAGAATCACCAAAGCCCTCTCCTGCTTGATTCTGGCAACCAGACGTGGGAGGACAGGAAACGGTGGAAATACATAAGCCAGATTGAAGGACCAGGGCACTGCTAGAGCATCTATCAGTACCGCCTGGGGATCCCGTGACCTGGACCCGTAACAAGGAAGTTTGGCATTCTGTCGGGATGCCGTCAGATCCAATTCTGGTGTGCCCCATAGCTGAGTCAGCTGGGCAAATACCTCCGGATGGAGCTCCCACTCCCCCGGATGAAAAGTCTGACGACTTAGGAAATCCGCCTCCCAGTTCTCTACCCCTGGGATATGGATTGCTGGGAGATGGCAAGAGTGATCCTCCGCCCATCGGATTATTTTGGTTACCTCCATAATTGCTAGAGAACTCCGTGTTTCTCCTTGATGATTGATATAGGCTACAGTCGTGATGTTGTCCGACTGAAATCTGATGAATTTGGCCGCAGCTAGCTGAGGCCACGCCTGAAGCGCATTGAATATCGCTCTCAGTTCTAGAATGTTTATCGGGAGGAGAGATTCCTCCCGAGACCATAAGCCCTGTGCTTTCAGGGATTTCCAGACTGCACCCCAGCATAGCAGGCTGGCATCTGTCGTTACTATGAGCCACTCTGGCCTACGGAAACACATTCCCTGAGACAGGTGGTCCTGAGACAACCACCAGAGAAAAGAATCTCTGGTCTCTTGGTCCAGATGCAGTTGAGGAGATAAATCTGCATAATACCCATTCCACTGTTTGAGCATGCATAGTTGCAGTGGTCTGAGGTGTAGGCGGGCATAAGGAACTATGTCCATTGCCTCTACCATGAGTCCGATTACCTCTATACACTGAGCCACTGATGGCCGAGGAATGGAATGAAGAGCTCGGCAAGCGATTAAAAGATTTGATTTTCTGACCTCTGTCAGAAATATTTTCATTTCTACTGAGTCTATCAGAGTCCCTAGGAAGGAAACTCTTGTGAGAGGGACGAGAGAACTCTTTTTTATGTTTACCTTCCACCCGTGAGATCTCAGAAAAGCCAACACAATGTCGGTGTGAGACTTGGCTAGCTGGAAATTCAATGCCTGAATTAAGATGTCGTCTAGATAAGGCGCCACTGCTATACCCCGTGGTCTTAGAACCGCCAAAAAGGACCCTAGCACCTTTGTGAAAATTCTGGGAGCCGTGGCCAACCCGAAGGGAAGGGCCACAAACTGGTAATGCCTGTCCAGAAGGCGAATCTGAGGAATTGATGATGATCTCTGTGAATAGGGATGTGTAGATAGGCATCCTTTAAATCCACAGTAGTCATATATTGACCCTCCTGGATCAGAGGAAGAATAGTCCGAATAGTCTCCATCCTGAAAGATGGTACTCTGAAGAATTTGTTTAGAATTTTGAGATCCAAGATTGGTCTGAAAGTTCCCTCTTTTTTGGGAACCACAAACTGGTTGGAGTAAAAACCTAGCCCTTGTTCCGCTCTTGGAACTGGGCGGATCACTCCCATGGTATGTAGGTCTTCTACACAGCGTAAGAATGCCTCTCTCTTTGTCTAGTTTACAGACAATTGAGAAATGTGAAATCTCCCCCTTGGGGGGGAGTCTTTGAAGTCCAGAAGATATCCTTGGGACACAATTTCTAAAGCCCAGAAATTGTGAACATCTCTTGCCCAAGCCTGAGCAAAGAGAGAGAGTCTGCCCCCTACTAGAACCGGTCCCGGATCGGGGGCTACCCCTTCATGCTGTCTTAGAGGCAGCAGCAGGCTTTTTGGCATGTTTACCTTTGTTCCAAGCCTGGTTGGGTCTCCAGACTGATTTGGATTGGACAGAATTCCCCTCTTGCTTTGCTGCAGGGGATGCTGAAGCGGGACCACCCTTGAAGTTCCGAAAGGAACGAAAATTATTTTGTTTGGTCCTCATCTTATTTGTTTTATCCTGAGGGAGGGCATGGCCTTTCCCTCCAGTGATGTCTGAAATAATTTCTTTCAGTGCAGGCCCGAATAGGGTCTTTCCTTTGAAAGGGATGTTAAGCAATTTAGATTTTGATGACACATCAGCAGACCAGGACTTAAGCCATAACACCCTGCGTGCTAAAATGGCAAAACCTGAATTCTTTGCCGCTAATTTAGCCATTTGGAAAGTGCCATCTGTAATGAAAGAATTAGCCAACTTAAGGGCCTTAATTCTATCCATAATATCCTCTAATGGAGTCTCCACCTGAAGAGCCTCTTCTAGAGCCTCAAACCAGAAAGCAGCTGCAGTAGTTACAGGAACAATGCATGCAATAGGTTGGAGAAGAAAACCTTGATGAACAAAAATTTTCTTTAGGAGACCTTCTAATTTTTTATCCATAGGATCTATGAAAGCACAACTGTCTTCGATAGGTATAGTTGTACGCTTAGCAAGAGTAGAAATAGCTCCCTCCACCTTAGGAACAGTCTGCCACGAGTCCTGTATGGTGTCAGATATGGGAAACATTTTCTTAAAAACTGGAGGGGGAGTGAACGGAATACCTGGTCTATCCCACTCCTTAGTAACAATAGTCACAATCCTCTTAGGGACTGGAAAAGCATCAGTGTAAACAGGAACCTCTAAGTATCTGTCCATTTTACACAATTTCTCTGGGACCACTATAGGGTCACAATCGTCTAGAGTAGCTAATACCTCCTTGAGCAATAAGCGGAGGTGTTCAAGCTTAAATTTAAAGGCCGTCATATCAGAATCTGTCTGAGGGAGCGTCTTTCCTGAATCAGAAATCTCTCCCTCAGATAACATATCCCTTACCCCTACGTCAGAACATTGTGAGGGTATATCGGATACGGCTACTAAAGCATCAGACGGCTCAGCATTTGTTCTTAACCCAGAGCTGTCACGCTTTCCTTGTAAACCAGGCAGTTTAGAGAAAACCTCTGCAAGGGTATTATTCATAACTGTGGCCATGTCTTGTAAAGTAAATTAATTAGATGCACTAGAGGTACTTGACGTCACTTGTGCGGGCGTTACTGGTTGTGACACTTGAGGAGAGCTAGATGCTAAACCCTCATTTCCTTCTGAGAATCATCTATTGCAATATTTTTAAGTGCTAAAATATGCTCTTTATAATTTATAGACATATCAGTGCAAGTGGGACACATTCTAAGAGGGGGTTCCACAATGGCTTCTAAACACATAGAACAAGGATTTTCCTTGGTGTCAGACATGTTAAACAGGCTAGTAATGTAACAAGCAAGCTTGGAAAACACTTTAATCAAAGTAAATAACACTTTAAACAAAAACGGTACTGTGCCTTTAAGAGAAAAAAAGCTGCACAAACTCTGCAAAACAGTGTAAAAAAGCAGTAAACACAACAACATTTTTACAGTAGCATCATAAAGCCTTAGTAACTTTGCACCACTATGCAAATAAACAATTAACCCCTTAATGTAAAAACCGGATTGAAAAAACTTCAAAACCGGTAAAATAACGTTCAGCACCTTGCCACAGCTCTGCTGTGGCACCTACCTGCCCTTTAGGAACGATTTGTTGGAAAAAAACCCTCTTTTTTCAGCCCTCAAATACAGCAGGAATCTCTGGAGAAGTAGCTGGATGCTTCTGAGGTAAATAAAACTGTGTAACTGAAAATAGGCCCCTCCCACCTCACTCGATGTTATGGGGCCTAAAAGAAACACCACAGAGTGTTTCTTAAACTAGCCATGTGGGTTAATAACCCTTAAATAAGCCACAAAGACCCCTTAAAGTCCCTCAAAAAACGTTATATTTGCATATTGAACCAAAACGTTTTTTCCTATCAGTGTCACCAGTAACTATGAGCCCTTTATGCAAGCTTGGATTCCTCTTTTACTGAATACAGCTTACCTTTCCCTCATGGAGATATTGCCAGCCTTTTCTAGAAATAACACAGTCTGTCTAGAAAAAAATAGACTGAACATACCTTTATGCAGTTTAGCCTACAAACTGTTCCCCCAACTGAAGTTTTCCTGTACTCTTCAGCCCTTGTGAGAACAGCAGTGGATCTTAGTTACAAAATGCTAAGATCATCATCCTCCTTGCAGAAATTTTCATCCCTTTTCTGCCAGAGAGTAAATAGTACACACCGGTACCATTTAAAATAACAAACTTTTGCTTGAGAAAATAAAAACTTAATATTTTTGTCACCACACTCACTTTGCCCTTCCTAGCAGTTAAGCAGGCAGAGAGAATGACTGGGGGGTGGAGCTAAGGGAGGAGCTATATAGACAGCTCTGCTGTGGGTGCTCTCTCTGCCACTTCCTGTTGGGAAGGAGAATATCCCACAAGTATGGATGAATCCGTGGACTCGATACATCTTACAAGAGAAAGATATTTACGCCATATCTTATGATAGATCTTTCTGGTGACAGGCTTACGTGCCTGAATCAAAGTATCGATGACCGAATCAGAGAAACCCCGCTTAGATAAAATCAAGCGTTCAATCTCCAAGCAGTCAGCTGCAGAGAAATTAGATTTGGATGTTGGAAAGGACCTTGAATGAGAAGGTCCTGTCTCACTGGAAGTTTCCACGGAGGCAGAGAGGACATGTCCACTAGATCTGCATACCAGGTCCTGCGTGGCCATGCAGGCGCGATTAGAATTACTGAAGCTCTCTCCTGTTTGATCCGAGCAATCACCCGGGGAAGGAAAGGAAACGGTGGAAACACATAAGCTAGGTTGAACGACCAAGGCACTGCCAAGGCATCTATCAGTTCGGCCTGAGGATCCCTCGACCTGGATCCATATCTTGGGAGCTTGGCATTCTGTTGAGACACCATCAGATCCAATTCCGGTCTGCCCCATCGGAGAATCAGTAAGGCAAATACCTCCGGATGGAGTTCCCACTCCCCCGAATGAAAAGCCTGTCTGCTTAAAAAGTCCGCTTCCCAGTTGTCCACTCCTGGGATGTAGATTGCTGACAGATATCAAGAGTGGGTCTCCGCCCATCGAATTATCTTGGATACTTCTGTCATCGCTAAGGAACTCCTCGTTCCTCCCTGATGATTGATGTAAGCCACAGTCGTGATGTTGTCCGACTGGAATTTGATGAATTTGGCCTAGGCCAACTGAGGCCATGCCTGAAGCGCATTGAATATTGCTCTCAATTCCAGAATATTGATTGGAAGTAGAGACTCCACCTGAGTCCATACACCCTAAGCCTTCAGGGAATTCCAGACTGCACCCCAGCCCAGTAGACTGGCGTCCGTTGTCACTATCACCCACGAGGGTCTGCGGAAACACGTCCCTTGGGACAGATGATCCAGCGACAACCACCGAAGAAGAAAGTTTCTGGTCTCTTGATCCAGATTTATCGGAGGAGATAAATTTGCATAGTCTCCATTCCACTGTCCGAGCATGCACAGTTGCAGTGGTCTGAGATGAAAACGAGCAAACGGAATGATGTCCATTGCCGCCACCATCAATCCAATTACCTCCATACACTGAGCCACTGATGGCCGAGGATTGGACTGAAGGGCTCGGCATGTATTTAGAATCTTTGACTTTCTGACCTCCGTCAGAAAAATCTTCATGGCTATAGAATCTATCAGAGTTCCCAAGAAGGGAACCTTTGTCTGTGGAATTAGTGAACTCTTTTCTAGATTCACCTTCCATCCGTGAGTTCTCAGAAAGGACAACACTGTGTCTGTATGAGACTTAGTTAGATGATAAGTCGACGCCTGAATCAAAATATCTTCCAGATAAGGCGCCACTGCTATGCCCTGCGGCCTGAGAACCGCCAGAAGGGACCCTAGAACCTTTGTGAAGATCCTGGGTGCTGTGGCCAACCCGAAGGGAAGAACCACGAACTGAAAATGTTTGTCCAGGAAGGCAAACCTTAGGTACTGATGATGATCCTTGTGAATAGGAATATGAAGGTATGCATCCCTCAAGTCCACGGTGGTCATATATTGACCCTCCTGGATCATTGGTAAAATTGTTCGATAATCTCCATCTTGAAAGATGGGACTCTGAGAAACTTGTTTAGACTCTTGAGATCTAAAATAGGTCTGAAAGTTCCCTCTTTTTTGGGAACCACGAAAAAATTTGAGTAAAACCCCTGTCCCTGTTCTAGTCTTGGGACGGGACGAATTACTCCCATAGTAGAGAGGTCTCTTACACAACGTAAAAACACCTCTCTTTTTATCTGGTCTACAGACAATCGTGAAAGAAGAAATCTCCCTCTTGGGAGAAAACTTTTGAATTCCAGTTGATACCCATGGGTCACGATTTCCAGTGCCCATGGGTCCTGAACATCTCTTGCCCAAGCCTGGGCAAAGAAAGGAAGTCTGCCCCCTACTAGATCCGGTCCCGGATCGGGGGCCGCCCCTTCATGCTGTCTTTGTAATAGCAGCGGGCTTCTTGGGTTGTTTACCCTTGTTCCAAGCCTGGTTAGGTCTCCAGACGGACTTGGCCTGAGCAAATTCCCTTCCCGCTTTGTGGAGGAAGAGGAAGAAGAGGGTACTCCTTTAAAGTTCCGAAAGGAATGAAAATTATTTTGTTTACCCCTCATCTTAACGGACTAATCCTGAGGTAGAGCGTGACCTTTACCTCCAGTAATGTCAGAAATGATTTCCTTCAACTCATGCCCGAATAGGGTCTTACCCTTGAAATGAATCGCCAAGAGCTTTGACTTAGATGACACATCAGCAGACCACGATTTTAACCATAACGCTCTACGCGCTAAAATGGCAAATCCTGCATTTTTAGTTGCCAACTTAGCAATTTGAAAGGCGGCATTAGTGATAAAAGAATTAGCTAGCTTGAGAGCCTTAATTCTATCTAAAATATCCTCTAAAGGGGTCTCAATTTTAAGAGACTCTTCCAAGGCGTCAAACCAGAAAGCCGCTGCAGTAGTAACTGGAACAATGCAGGCTGTCGGTTGTAAAAGGAAACCCTGATGAATAAACAACTTCTTTAGAAGACCCTCTAATTTCTTATCCATAGGGTCTTTGAAAGCAAAGCTGTCCTCAATGGGAATAGTTGTATGCTTAGCCAGGGTAGATATAGCTCCCTCCACCTTAGGGACAGTCTGCCAAGAGTCCTGAATGGTGTCTGATATGGGATACATATTCTTAAAATTAGGAGGAGGAGAGAATGGTATACCCGGTCTGTCCCACTCCCTCTTGATAATCTCCGAGATTCTCTTAGGAACTGGAAAAACATCAGTGTAAGCGGGTACTTCTAGATATTTGTCCATTTTACACAATTTCTCTGGTGGTACCATAATAGGGTCACAGTCATCCAGAGTCACTAAGACCTCCCGAAGTAACAGGCGGAGGTGTTCCAGCTTAAATTTAAAGGACATGACGTCCGAATCTGTCTGAGGTAACACACTTCCCGGTTCCGAAAGTTCTCCCTCAGACAAAATTTCCCTGACCCCCAACTCAGATCCCTGTGAGGGCACATCGGAAATAGCCAACAAAGCATCAGAGGACTCAGTATTCACATTGATTCCTGTCCTACTGTGTTTACCCTGTAACACTGGCAACTTAGATAATACCTCTGTAAGGGTAGTTGACATAACTGCAGCCATATCCTGCAGAGTAAAAGAATTAGACGCAGTTGAGGAACTCGGCGTCACTTGGGTGGGCGTTAAAGGTTGTGACACTTGGGGAGAATTAGGTGGCATATCCTGATTCTCTTCAGACTGAGAGTCATCCCTAGACACACTTTACATAAAATATGCTTTTTACATTGTAAGGCTCTTTCAGTACAAGAGGTACACAAAGTAAGAGGGGGTTCCACAATGGCCTCTAAACACATAGAACAAGGAGTTTCCTCAAGTTCAGACATGTTAAACAGACTAGCAGTAGCCACAATAGTCATTTTTAACCTTATTTATTGATTCAAAGAATTTTTAGAAAAATATGTAAAAGCGCAACAATTTTTCTGTACTGCACCAAAAACGATTTTTAGCACTAAAAAATTATACTAAACAGTTCAATTTTGCCAAAAATTATTGCACCATTTGAGAAAAAGCTAAATCACCCTGTAAAAAGTATTTTTATTTTGTAAATAAACTTTAAACAATGATAACAGCCCCTGCACCTCTCCACAGCTCTGCTGTGGCACCTACCTGCCCCCAGGGTACTCAAAATTGATTCAACAACAATCTGGTGACTGAATTTCAACTTTAGGCCCCACCGGAGCTAGTGCCTGCTGCCTTCTAGTGAGGAGAAAACTGCGCGTCTGAGCGTGCTAAATAGGCCCCGCCCACCGTGGGCGTCGCATTAAAAGTCTCCATAACCGCATGGGAAGCGGTTTTAATAAGCCATGTGGTGCCCTAATCATGTGTTCACACCACATAGCCCTTATTAAACTGTCTCCATAACCGCATGGGAAGCGGTTTTAATAAGCCATGTGGTCCCCTAATGTCTTCACATACACAGATATGCCATTATTAAATATAGAAAGTGTCACAGCTGCCTCTCCCAGTGTCAAGCCCCTATTGAGTTACATAATCGTAGTAATCAATATGTATAAACCAGTAATGTCAGTAACACCCTAATCCATCTAGGTCTACTGCTTACCCCTTCCCTTACAGGGAATAATGTCAGCCAGTTCTGATATAACAAGTCTCCTCAGAAATATAAGACTGAACATACCTCAATGCTGCTTGTAGCATGACACCGTTCTCCACACTGAAGATTTTTCTTGCACTACCTTCAGAGCTCTGTGGGAACCGGAATGGATCTTAGTAACGTCTGCTAAGATCATCAACCTCAGGGCAAAAAAAAAGATCTCTTCATTCCTCTTGGGAATCCAGACTGACGATTTCTCCCTGAGGAAATTAGTACTTACCGTTACCATTTTAAAATAAAAAATTTCTTGATTGAAGAATCTAAAACTAACACCTCACTTTACCTCTTCCTATTACTAGCACAGGCAAAGAGAATGACTGGAGGTGGAGGGAAGGGAGGAGCTATATATACAGCTCTGCTGTGGTGCTCTTTGCAACTTCCTGTTAGCAGGAAGATAAATCCCACAAGGATGAAATCCGTGGACTTGTCATATCTTGTAGAAGAAAAGGCTAAAACGATTTTCTGGGGTTTCCATGTTCATTGTTCAGAGAAAGATTGCCTGGTATTCCGGGTCTGGGCTGAACTTGTTAGGTAGGATCAGACTGATATACTGCATGAAAGTTATTCTCTGTAAAAAGCATTATTGGGCTAAAAGAGGCTGTTCCCAGAACAAGCTACTGAGCTGTTGTTCATTCTTGAGAGAGCACTTCTCTTTCTGTATGTCCCTTAGAGACTTCTATCTGTTTGATTAGTCTGATATTTACTTATTTTGTACATTTGACACGCTAACATTTTGAAACATTTATATGGATGTTGAGTAAAGACTGGTAAACCCTCCTGATTTATTTTCTGCATTTTTAACATTTTATATTTCCCCTACGTTGCTGTATGTTTTTTTTTTTTTAAATCAAAGATTTTTATTAAGGTAAGTAGCATTACAAAAGCCACATATAAACAAAAAAAAAACAAGTTATTACAGGATGGACACGGTTGATAACAGAAGTAAATCATAATAAACACATTGAGAACAGGTATATCCTACTGTATTACTAGCATACCTCGGATATATACATTACAAGATTTACATTGATACCTTATAATTGTATTTATTTTGTGCAAAATGTAATTAATGATATATAGCCCTTCATGGGTATGATTTATAGACCTATATAGGTAGAAAGTTAGTGATATATAGCCCCTCATGGGCATGATTTATAAGCCTAAATAGGTAGAAGGTGGCGGGTTAATACCGCGGAAAAAATTCACCGGGTTGGGTGAATGTCTAAGATAATATTACCCCCCGGGGATTTACATTAAGCCGTGGGGGGGGGGGGGGGGCGGAGCGGAGAAGGTGAGTTAGATAAACAGTCGATACAAAACAGCCATCTATATACACTTATCAACATCATGGTGCCACATAAATGTCTAACCTAAATACTAGCAGGACCCTTTTATACTAAATGCTTAAATATGCGTTGTTACAAGATTTACAACATACCTGCAAAATCCATTAATGTTTAACTGTATAACCCCTTAGTGTTTTAAGATAGAAAGGGGAGGACATATAGAGGCTTAATAGGGGTACTTATATTAAATGTGACACCTAACGTTTGCAGAGCGTAATATTACACCATACATATAATATGACAAACCTATGATTCCATTACATCAGTTGAGCAACAAATAAATGAAAGATATCCTTTTACCAAACAACCATGCAAGACAAGTAAATATAATACAGTGCTCAGTAGTAACGAGTAAAATTAAATATATGCAATTACCATAACCTTAGGTACAGTGAATCCAATGGAGGTTGTTCTACATCAGAATGAGCCAAAGTGGATATTTTATCTCGAGAGAGAGCGGCTCAATTACTATTTCTGAAGACTTCTTAAACAAAGCTTATCAGCTTGAAACGGGAAACAGGGTATAATACAGGAAGGGAAAAAGTATCACAACAGTCAGATCTGTATTATACATATACCCAATAGTATAGCATAGGCACGCCAATATCATGGGATATTTACAAAAATTTATGTTACCCTTTAGGTATGGGCCCAATACCCAAGGGTGGGCGTGCTGTGTTAATAGAAAGGCAATCCCTAGTGATAAATTTAACGTTAGTAACTGCTTCCTCATTGTGCAAGATCAAAAGAGCCAGGATAGCAATATATAAGGATACCTCAAGTGCTAGTGTCTCTATGTATACACTGATTTATAAGGTTGTATGTATAGTTACAGACTATAAACAGCCCTGGCTCTAGGGAGTCCAACACTGGTAGATATACACAGTTAAAAGGAAATAAACTAGTATACAAATAAGTGCCTCCTTGTTGTGAAACAATACTGGAACAGGGGTACCAAGATACAGGGGTACAGCAATAATAATAGAGCTAATGGCTCCACATTTATACTAAATTTCAATGTTATATAAGCAGACTAATTAGCATACTGTAAAACTAAAACACTCAAGTAATAATCCCATCTATCCTACAACAAAAATGTAGACATTTTAGTGCCATAACTATATCTAAAACACTTTTAGGCATAAACAATGTCCGGAGTTATGATAAACATGCCAATAGCAAAAATAGATTGTCTCTGAGTCTAGGTGTAGACAGCCTGTAATTACCCGATTCCTCTTTTGGCATTCAAGTCCTGTTAGTGAGAGTATCATAGTAGCTATATTGCCAAAGGGAATTAGTCACAAAAAGTTCGCCACCTTAGTGACATCCATAACGATATTTACAGTTTACAGTGCCTTGCAGATAATAATGCAAATTAAAGGTTATAGTTATTCTAGCTCATTTAGCCAATTCCCTGTCTATGTGGTGTCACCGACATCGGATCGATGCTTGCAAGTGGCCCCCTCTGGAAACAAACATTACCCAGCAGCTTTCTCTGTGCAATTGCAGCAGCAGGTCCCAGCTCTGTACACATACAATACGGCATGGATACTAATGGCCGCGACAGCACTTCCTTCTGAGACAGCCGGTCCGGAGTTTCTGCAGTACTCACGGTGAGCGTAATGTAATTAGCTGGCAGCATGTAATATTGGTCTCGTGAAGGGTAGGCTTGATCTTTATTATCGACACTACTTAATGACAATTGACAGCGTATTTTCAGGGAATCTGCCGGTGCGAGATCTTTCCATGTGTCCCCCTGCACACTGCTGGCCTCTCCTCGCATTGCGGAATTTAGCGTGTCTGCTAGATCTGTAAAGCAGGTTGTAATTTGCTGATCCAAGCCTTGTAATAAGGCAACAAGTAGCTCCATAGACTCCTCCATTTTGAGAGTAGTTTCAAGCTTAGAACTGTAGATAAGCAAAAGCGGAGGTAGGCCCAAGTATCCTGCCACTCACAATGTGTCAGCTCTCACCATAACAGAGGCATCAAATACAGAGCTAGGACCCTAAGTTGGCTCAAGCAGAGTGTCTTTCTTTTATAAATCGACTGACAGATATCCACATAGGAATTCAGCTCATTTTGGGTCTTCAAATAGCAACTTTAATTAGGCATGGCCTAGGAGCTCAGGGTATACACGTCCGATCACCTAGGCTGTTGGCTCCGCCCCCCTGCTGTATGTTTTATAATGGAAGTCATGGTGGGCTGTATTCTTTATTTATGGGAAATAATTGTTCATACTACACAACAAGTTCTGAATGTGGCAGCAAAGCCTATTTCATACATAGCATTACAAATATATATTTATTGACTGATGCAAACCTTTATTAGATCAACCAACTTCTGTAGCACACTATCAGCTAGATTACGAGTTTTGCGTTATAAGTCAAAAAGCATCGTTGTGCTTCATAATGCTGCTTTTTCCCTAATGCCGCTATTACAAGCCTTGTCGGTATAGGTGTACCGCACACCTTTTTGGCCGTCACGCAACATCAGTACCGCATTTTTTAAAAAGTCCTATTTCAATGGGACTTCCATAGCGCCGGTATTACGAGTTTGCCTGGGAGGCCAAAAAGTGAGCGGTACACCCTATACTGTCAAGATCCGTACCGCCATCTAAAGTCAGTAGTTATGATTTTTATGTTACTAATCTGTAGCATAAAACTCATAACTAAAGTGTTAAAAAGTACACTAAACACCCATAAACTACCTATTAACCCCTAAACCGAGGCCCTCCCGCATCGCAAACACTATAATATATTTATTAACCCCTAATCTGCCGCTCCGGACATCGCCGCCACTACATTTTTTTATTAACCCCTATTCCGCTGCTCCCCGACATTGTCGCCACTATAATAAACCTATTAACCCCTAAACCGCCGCCCTCCCGCATCGCAAACACTATTTAAAGATTGTTAACCCCTAATCTGCCGTCCGCCCACGCAGCCGCTATAATAAACCTATTAACCACTAGCCCTCCACAACAAAATATACTTAAATTATTAACCCCTAAACCTCTGACCTCCCACATCACTAACTCTACATAAATATATTAACCCCAAAACTTAACCCTAGCGTAAACCTAATATAATTAAAATAAATCTAAATTAAACTTACAATTATTACCTAAATAATTCCTATTTAAAACTAAATACTTACTTACCTGTAAAAAAAAACTAAGCTAGCTAAAATATAACTAATAGTTATATTGTAGCTATCTTAGGTTTTATTTTTATTTTACAGGTAAGTTTGCATTTATTTTAACTAGACTAGTTAGTAAATAGTTATTAACTATTTACTAACTACCTAGTTAAAATAAATACAAAGTTACCTGTAAAATAAAACCTAACCTGCCTTACATTAAAAACTAACATTACAATAAATAAAATAAATTATTAAAATAAATTTTCTAAATTACAAAAAAAATAAACACTAAATTACAAAAAATAAAATACAAAATTATCAAAAATAAAAACGAATTACTCCTAATCTAATAGCCCTATCAAAATAAAATAGCCCCCCCAAAATAAAAAAAAACACTAGCCTATACTAAACTGCCAATGGCCCTTAAAAGGGCCTTTTGTGGAGCATTGCCCCAAAGAAATCAGCTCTTTTACTTGTAAAAAAAATTACAAACACCCCCCAACAGTAAAACCCACCACACAACCAACCAACCCCCCCAAATAAAAACCTATCTAAATAAACCTAAGCTAACCATTGCCCTGAAAAGAGCATTTGGATGGGCATTGCCCTTAAAAGGGCATTTAGCTCTTTTACATTGCCCAAACCCTAAGCTTAAAAAAAAAACACACAAAAAACCCTTAAAAAAAACCTAACACTAACCCTCGACAATCCACTTATAGTTATCGAAGTCCGGACATCCATCCTCAGAAGTCTTCATCTAGACGGCATCTTGTATCTTCATCCATCCGGCGCGGAGCGGGTCCATCTTCAAGACATCCGGCGCGGTGCATCCTCTTCTTACGATCGTCGCTAGAAAATTAAGTTTCCCTTTAAGTGACGTCATCCAAGATGGCGTCCCTTACATTCCTATTAGCTGAAAGATTTCTATCAGCCTATAGGAATTAAAGGGGAAAAAATCCTATTGGCTGTTGCAATCAGCCAATAGGATTGAGCTTTCATCCTATTGGCTGATCCAATCAGCCAATAGGATTGAGTTATCATTCTATTGGCTGATTGGATCAGCCAATAGGATGAAAGCTCAAACCTATTGGGTGATTGCAATAGCCAATAGGATTTTTTTCCCTTTAATTCCTATTGGCTGATAGAAATCTTTCAGCCAATAGGAATGTAAGGGGAAATTTGGTATTTCGGTATGGTATGGAGCTCAACGCCACCATATCGCCTGCACAAGCCTGGTTTTTGTAAACCTGTAATAGCAGCACTATAGGGAGGTGAAATAACGCCGTTTTTGTGGCGGTCGTTAATTTCCCTATAGCGCTGAAAACTCGTAATCTAGCTGTTAGGAAGGTAATTTTTTAACACATGAATAAAGCACTAAAGCACACTTATTTATACACTACATCATTTTATGTATAAAACCGATGTCGTTTTCATGCCTATATTTTGCTATTGGCCTAGAAATCATTGAAAGCATAATTGATAGAATAAAAACAAGGGGGTAGATTTATCAAATGTCAGGCGGACATGATCCACTGTAGCGGATCATATCTGCCTGACATCAATAAATGCAGAC
This sequence comes from Bombina bombina, assembly GCF_027579735.1. Taxonomy (NCBI): domain Eukaryota; kingdom Metazoa; phylum Chordata; class Amphibia; order Anura; family Bombinatoridae; genus Bombina; species Bombina bombina. The sequence goes on from NC_069503.1 coordinate 537,728,516, forward strand.
AGCGATTTATTATTGCACAAGCATTTCTTGTGAAATGCTTGTGCAATGCTGCCCCCTGCACATTCTCGGCCAATTGGCCACTAGCAGGGAGTGTCAATCATCCCGATCGGATACAATGATTGCAGTCCGCCACTTCAGAGGTGGCGGATGAGTTAAGGAGCAACGGTCTTATGACCGCTGCTTCTTAACTTATGTTTCTTTCATGTAATTAGCAAGAGTCCATGAGCTAGTGACGTATGGGATATACATTCCTACCAGGAGGGGCAAAGTTTCCCAAACCTCAAAATGCCTATAAATACACCCCTCACCACACCCACAATTCAGTTTTACAAACTTTGCCTCCGATGGAGGTGGTGAAGTAAGTTTGTGCTAGATTCTACGTTGATATGCGCTCCGCAGCAAGTTGGAGCCCGGTTTTCCTCTCAGCGTGCAGTGAATGTCAGAGGGATGTGAGGAGAGTATTGCCTATTTGAATGCAGTGATCTCCTTCTAAGGGGTCTATTTCATAGGTTCTCTGTTATCGGTCGTAGAGATTCATCTCTTACCTCCCTTTTCAGATCGACGATATACTCTTATATATACCATTACCTCTGCTGATTCTCGTTTCAGTACTGGTTTGGCTATCTGCTATATGTAGATGAGTGTCCTGGGGTAAGTAAGTCTTATTTTCTGTGACACTCCTAGCTATGGTTGGGCACTTTGTTTATAAAGTTCTAAATATATGTATTCAAACATTTATTTGCCTTGACTCAGAATGTTCAACTTTCCTTATTTTCAGACAGTCAGTTTCATATTTGGGATAATGCATTTTTAATTTAACATTTTTCTTACCTTAAAATTTGACTTTTTCCCTGTGGGCTGTTAGGTTCGCGGGGGCTGAAAATGCTTCATTTTATTGCGTCATTCTTGGCGCTGACTTTTTTGGCGCAAAAATTCTATTTCCGTTTCCGGCGTCATACGTGTCGCCGGAAGTTGCGTCATTTTTTGACGTTATTTTGCGCCAAAAATGTCGGCGTTCCGGATGTGGCGTCATTTTTGGCGCCAAAAAGCATTTAGGCGCCAAATAATGTGGGCGTCTTATTTGGCGCGAAAAAATATGGGCGTCACTTTTGTCTCCACATTATTTAAGTCTCATTTTTTATTGCTTCTGGTTGCTAGAAGCTTGTTCTTTGGCATTTTTTCCCATTCCTGAAACTGTCATTTAAGGAATTTGATCAATTTTGCTTTATATATGTTGTTTTTTCTCTTACATATTGCAAGATGTCTCACGTTGCATCTGAGTCAGAAGATACTACAGGAAAATCGCTGTCAAGTGCTGAATCTACCAAAGCTAAGTGTATCTGCTGTAAACTTTTGGTAGCTATTCCTCCAGCTGTTGTTTGTATTGATTGTCATGACAAACTTGTTAAAGCAGATAATATTTCCTTTAGTAAAGTACCATTGCCTGTTGCAGTTCCTTCAACATCTAAGGTGCAGAATGTTCCTGATAATATAAGAGATTTTGTTTCTGAATCCATAAAGAAGGCTATGTCTGTTATTTCTCCTTCTAGTAAACATAAAAAATCTTTTAAAACTTCTCTCCCTACAGATGAATTTTTAACTGAACATCATCATTCTGATTCTGATGATTCCTCTGGTTCAGAGGATTCTGTCTCAGAGGTTGATGCTGATAAATCTTCATATTTATTTAAAATGGAATTTATTCGTTCTTTACTTAAAGAAGTACTAATTGCTTTAGAAATAGAGGATTCTGGTCCTCTTGATACTAATTCTAAACGTTTAGATAAGGTATTTAAAGCTCCTGTGGTTATTCCAGAAGTTTTTCCTGTTCCTAATGCTATTTCTGCAGTAATTTCCAAAGAATGGGATAATTTGGGTAATTCATTTACTCCTTCTAAACGTTTTAAGCAATTATATCCTGTGCCGTCTGACAGATTAGAATTTTGGGACAAGATCCCTAAAGTTGATGGGGCTATTTCTACCCTTGCTAAACGTACTACTATTCCTACGTCAGATGGTACTTCGTTTAAGGATCCTCTAGATAGGAAAATTGAGTCCTTTCTAAGAAAAGCTTATCTGTGTTCAGGTAATCTTCTTAGACCTGCTATATCTTTGGCTGATGTTGCTGCAGCTTCAACTTTTTGGTTGGAAACTTTAGCGCAACAAGTAACACATCGTGATTCTCATGATATTATTATTCTTCTTCAGCATGCTAATAATTTTATCTGTGATGCCATTTTTGATATTATCAGAGTTGATGTCAGGTTTATGTCTCTAGCTATTTTAGCTAGAAGAGCTTTATGGCTTAAAACTTGGAATGCTGATATGGCTTCTAAATCAACTTTACTTTCCATTTCTTTCCAGGGTAACAAATTATTTGGTTCTCAGTTGGATTCCATTATTTCAACTGTTACTGGTGGGAAAGGAACTTTTTTACCACAGGATAAAAAATCTAAAGGTAAAAGCAGGGCTAATAATCGTTTTCGTTCCTTTCGTTTCAACAAAGAACAAAAGCCTGATCCTTCATCCTCAGGAGCAGTTTCAGTTTGGAGACCATCTCCAGTCTGGAATAAATCCAAGCCAGCTAGAAAGGCAAAGCCTGCTTCTAAGTCCACATGAAGGTGCGGCCCTCATTCCAGCTCAGCTGGTAGGGGGCAGGTTACGTTTTTTCAAGGAAATTTGGATCAATTCTGTTCACAATCTTTGGATTCAGAGCATTGTTTCAGAAGGGTACAGAATTGGTTTCAAGTTGAGACCTCCTGCAAAGAGATTTTTTCTTTCCCGTGTCCCAGTAAATCCAGTAAAAGCTCAAGCATTTCTGAAATGTGTTTCAGATCTAGAGTTGACTGGAGTAATTATGCCAGTTCCAGTTCCGGAACAGGGGATGGGGTTTTATTCAAATCTCTTCATTGTACCAAAGAAGGAGAATTCTTTCAGACCAGTTCTGGATCTAAAAATATTGAATCGTTATGTAAGGATACCAACGTTCAAGATGGTAACTGTAAGGACTATCTTACCTTTTGTTCAGCAAGGGAATTATATGTCCACGATAGATTTACAGGATGCATATCTGCATATTCCGATTCATCCAGATCATTATCAGTTCCTGAGATTCTCGTTTCTGGACAAGCATTACCAATTTGTGGCTCTGCCGTTTGGCCTAGCTACAGCTCCAAGAATTTTTACAAAGGTTCTCGGTGCCCTGCTGTCTGTAATCAGAGAACAGGGTATTGTGGTATTTCCTTATTTGGACGATATCTTGGTACTTGCTCAGTCTTTACATTTAGCAGAATCTCATACGAATCGACTTGTGTTGTTTCTTCAAGATCATGGTTGGAGGATCAATTTACCAAAAAGTTCTTTGATTCCTCAGACAAGGGTAACCTTTCTGGGTTTCCAGATGGATTCAGTGTCCATGACTCTGTCTTTAACAGACAAGAGACGTCTAAAGTTGATTACAGCTTGTCGAAACCTTCAGTCACAATCATTCCCTTCGGTAGCCTTATGCATGGAAATTCTAGGTCTTATGACTGCTGCATCGGACGCGATCCCCTTTGCTCGTTTTCACATGCGACCTCTTCAGCTCTGTATGCTGAAGCAATGGTGCAAGGATTACACGAAGATATCTCAATTAATATCTTTAAAACCGATTGTTCGACACTCTCTAACATGGTGGACAGATCACCATCGTTTAATTCAGGGGGCTTCTTTTGTGCTTCCGACCTGGACTGTAATTTCAACAGATGCAAGTCTCACAGGTTGGGGAGCTGTGTGGGGATCTCTGACGGCACAAGGAGTTTGGGAATCTCAGGAGGTGAGATTACCGATCAATATTTTGGAACTCCGTGCAATTTTCAGAGCTCTTCAGTTTTGGCCTCTTCTGAAGAGAGAATCGTTCATTTGTTTTCAGACAGACAATGTCACAACTGTGGCATACATCAATCATCAAGGAGGGACTCACAGTCCTCTGGCTATGAAAGAAGTATCTCGAATTTTGGTTTGGGCGGAATCCAGCTCCTGTCTAATCTCTGCGGTTCATATCCCAGGTGTAGACAATTGGGAAGCGGATTATCTCAGTTGCCAAACGTTGCATCCGGGCGAATGGTCTCTTCACCCAGAGGTATTTCTTCAGATTGTTCAAATGTGGGAACTTCCAGAAATAGATCTGATGGCGTCCCATCTAAACAAGAAACTTCCCAGGTATCTGTCCAGATCCCGGGATCCTCAGGCAGAGGCAGTGGATGCATTATCACTTCCTTGGAAGTATCATCCTGCCTATATCTTTCCGCCTCTAGTTCTTCTTCCAAGAGTAATCTCCAAGATTCTGAAGGAATGCTCGTTTGTTCTGCTGGTAGCTCCGGCATGGCCTCACAGGTTTTGGTATGCGGATCTTGTCCGGATGGCCTCTTGCCAACTGTGGACTCTTCCGTTAAGACCAGACCTTCTGTCACAAGGCCCTTTTTTCCATCAGGATCTGAAATCCTTAAATTTATAGGTATGGAGATTGAACGCTTGATTCTTGGTCAAAGAGGTTTCTCTGACTCTGTGATTAATACTATGTTACAGGCTCGTAAATCTGTATCTCGAGAGATATATTATAGAGTCTGGAAGACTTATATTTCTTGGTGTCTTTCTCATTATTTTTCCTGGCATTCTTTTAGATTACCGAGAATTTTACAGTTCCTTCAGGATGGTTTAGATAAGGGTTTGTCCGCAAGTTCTTTGAAAGGACAAATCTCTGCTCTTTCTGTTCTTTTTCACAGAAAGATTGCTATTCTTCCTGATATTCATTGTTTTGTACAAGCGTTGGTTCGTATAAAACCTGTCATTAAGTCAATTTCTCCTCCTTGGAGTTTGAATTTGGTTCTGGGAGCTCTTCAAGCTCCTCCGTTTGAACCTATGCATTCATTGGACATTAAATTACTTTCTTGGAAAGTTTTGTTCCTTTTGGCCATCTCTTCTGCCAGAAGAGTTTCTGAATTATCTGCTCTTTCTTGTGAGTCTCCTTTTCTGATTTTTCATCAGGATAAGGCGGTGTTGCGAACTTCTTTTGAATTTTTACCTAAAGTTGTGAATTCCAACAACATTAGTAGAGAAATTGTGGTTCCTTCATTTTGTCCTAATCCTAAGAATTCTAAGGAGAAATCGTTGCATTCTTTGGATGTTGTTAGAGCTTTGAAATATTATGTTGAAGCTACGAAATCTTTTCGTAAGACTTCTAGTCTATTTGTTATCTTTTCCGGTTCTAGAAAAGGCCAGAAAGCTTCTGCCATTTCTTTGGCATCTTGGTTGAAATCTTTAATTCATCTTGCCTATGTTGAGTCGGGTAAAACTCCGCCTCAGAGAATTACAGCTCATTCTACTAGGTCAGTTTCTACTTCCTGGGCGTTTAGGAATGAAGCTTCGGTTGACCAGATCTGCAAAGCAGCAACTTGGTCCTCTTTGCATACTTTTACTAAATTCTACCATTTTGATGTATTTTCTTCTTCTGAAGCAGTTTTTGGTAGAAAAGTACTTCAGGCAGCGGTTTCAGTTTGAATCTTCTGCTTATGTTTTTCGTTAAACTTTATTTTGGGTGTGGATTATTTTCAGCAGGAATTGGCTGTCTTTATTTTATCCCTCCCTCTCTAGTGACTCTTGTGTGGAAAGATCCACATCTTGGGTAGTCATTATCCCATACGTCACTAGCTCATGGACTCTTGCTAATTACATGAAAGAAAACATAATTTATGTAAGAACTTACCTGATAAATTCATTTCTTTCATATTAGCAAGAGTCCATGAGGCCCGCCCTTTTTTTGTGGTGGTTATGATTTTGTATAAAGCACAATTATTCCAATTCCTTATTTTATATGCTTTCGCACTTTTTTTATCACCCCACTTCTTGGCTATTCGTTAAACTGAATTGTGGGTGTGGTGAGGGGTGTATTTATAGGCATTTTGAGGTTTGGGAAACTTTGCCCCTCCTGGTAGGAATGTATATCCCATACGTCACTAGCTCATGGACTCTTGCTAATATGAAAGAAATGAATTTATCAGGTAAGTTCTTACATAAATTATGTTTTCCGGCGAGCCAGAAGGCTCGCACGAAGACAGTGAGCATACACTGCATGATAAATCTACCCCGAGTTCTCAACTAAGCAATTTCAGTCAGCTTTTTATTGAGAGAGAATTGTAATGCACGGGTTAGCCATAAAACACAGATAGTCATAATACCCAGATAATGTATTAAAGGGACAATCAAGTCAAAATAACTTTTATGATTCAGAAAGAGCAGCAGTTTTAAGACACTTTCCAATTTACTTCCATAATCAAATTTTGCAGTATTTTTATATACACAATTTCTGGTGGAAAAGATCCTACTGACCATGTGCACAAGCTCACAGTTTATACGTATACTAGTCTGTGATTGGCTGATGTCTGTCACATGATACAGGGGGCCGGAAAATGAGAGAAAAAAAATTTGTCTGAAAAAAATCTACTGCTTATTTGAAATTTAGAGTAGTTGTTAAATCATAGTCTTTTTATTATGCACTTGTTAATTATGCAATTCTACTGCATTGGGTGGTCCTTTAACCCCTTAACATCAGAGGACGTGCCAGGCACGTCCTATAATAAGTGTCAGTTAATGACCAAGGACGTGCCTGGCACGTCCTCTGGGGTTTCAAGCGCTGGAAGTGATTATGATCGCTTCCAGCCGCTTTCAAGGTATTGCAGTGATGCCTCAATATTGAGGCATCACTGCAATACCCTTTTTAAGTACACCAATGCAGAGAGGGCCACTCTGTGGCCCTCTCTGCATCGGCCAGTTATGGTGCCGATCGTTGGTGGCGTGGGAGGGATAGGAGGGAGGTGGGTGGCTGGGAGGTCCATCGCTGGTTCACTTCCTCTCAGCTGGGATCCGGTTGCGGCAGTGCGGCGAGATCGTCGGGAGCGCGCAAGGGAGTGGGAGCAGGTTAGAGAGCAGTTTGGGGGATCAGGGAGGTTGGGGGCTAAGGGGGGATCCAACTAAGCATTATATATATAAAAAAAAAAAAATCTATAAAAAAAAAGCCTTTTATATTAGTACTGGCAGACTTTCTGCCAGTACTTAAGATGGCAGTGACAATTGTGAGGTGGGGGAGGGAAGGGGGGGGGGTCAGGGAGAGATCAGGGGGTGGGATATGTCAGATGGGAGGCTGATCTCTGTTATTGGCTGATGTCTGTCACATGATACAGGGGGCCGGAAAAAGAGAGAAAATAATTTGTCTGAAAAAAATCTATTGCTTATTTGAAATTTAGAGTAGGTATTAAATCATAGTCTTTTTATTATGCACTTGTTAATTATGCAATTCTACTGCATTGGATGGTCCTTTAACCCCTTAACGACCGAGGACATGCCAGGCACGTCCTACAATAAGTGTCAGTTAATGACCAAGGACGGGCCTGGGGGGATCCAACTAAGCATTACATATATAAAAAAAATAAAAAAATCTATATAAAAAAAAGCCTTTTATTTTAGTACTGGCAGACTTTCAGCAAGTACTTAAGATGGCGGTGACAATTGTGAGGTGGGGGAGGGAAGAGAGTGGTCAGGGAGGGGGGGGTGGGATGTGTCAGATGGGAGGCTGATCTCTACACTAAACCTAAAATTAACCGTACAAGCTACCTAATTAACCCCTTCACTGCTGGGCATAATAAAAGTGTAGTGCGCAACGGCATTTAGTGGCCTTCTAATTACCAAAAATTAATGCCAAAGCCATAAATGTCTGCTAGGGGATCCCAAAGAAGCATTTACAACCATTAATGCCATAATTGCACAAGCTGTTTGTAAATAATTTCAGTGAGAAACCTAAAGTTTGTGAAAAATTTTGTGAAAAAGTTAACGATTTTATTTATTTGATCGCATTTGGCGGTGAAATGGTGGCATGAAATATACCAAAATGGGCCTAGATCAATGGGCCTATCACTGTTACAATGTAAGTATCGCTATTTTTTTTTTTTAAAAAAAAGTTTGGAAATTGCAAAGTGCTACTTGTACTTATTGCCCTATAACTTGCAAGAAAACAAAGAACATGTAAACATTGGGTATTTCTAAACTCAGCACCACATTTTTAAACTATTTAGCATCAGTGTTTTTTGGTGGTTGTAGATGTGTAACAGATTTTGGGGGTCAAATTTAGAAAAAACAGAATTTATGCTTACCTGATAAATTACTTTCTCCAACGGTGTGTCCGGTCCACGGCGTCATCCATTACTTGTGGGAATATTCTCTTCCCCAACAGAAAATGGCAAAGAGCACAGCAAAAGCTGCCCATATAGCCCCTCCTCAGGCTCCGCCCCCCAGTCATTCGACCGATGGTTAGGAGGAAAAAAAGAGAAACTATAGGGTGCCGTGGTGACTGTAGTGTATAGAGAAAGAAATTTTTCAAACCTGATTAAAAAACCAGGGTGGGCCTTGGACCGGACACACCGTTGGAGAAAGTAATTTATCAGGTAAGCATAAATTCTGTTTTCTCCAACATTGGTGTGTCCGGTCCACGGCGTCATCCATTACTTGTGGGAACCAATACCAAAGCTTTAGGACACAGATGAAGGGAGGGAGCAAATCAGGTTACCTAAACAGAAGGCACCACGGCTTGCAAAATCTTTCTCCCAAAAATAGCCTCCGAAGAAGCAAATTTGTAGAATTTGGCAAAAGTGTGCAAGGAAGACCAAGTCGCTGCCTTACATATCTGATCAACAGAAGCCTCGTTCTTGGAGGCCCATGTGGAAGCCACAGCCCTAGTAGAGTGAGCTGTGATTCTGTCAGGAGGCTGCCGTCCGGCAGTCTCATAAGCCAATCGGATAATGCTTTTCAGCCAGAAAGAGAGGTAGCAGTAGCTTTTTGTCCTCTCCTCTTACCAGAGTAAACGACAAACAAAGATGAGGTTTGTCTAAAATCCTTTGTTGCTTCTAAATAGAACTTTAAAGCACGGACTACATCTAAATTGTGTAACAAACGTTCCTTCTTTGAAACTGGTTTCGGACACAGAGAAGGAACAACTATTTCCTGGTTAATATTCTTGTTGGAAACAACTTTTGGAAGAAAACCAGGCTTGGTACGCAAAACGACCTTATCTATATGGAACACCAGATAGGGTGGATCACACTGCAAAGCAGATAATTCAGAAACTCTTCTAGCAGAAGAAATAGCAACCAAAAACAGAACTTTCCAAGATAGTAACTTGATATCTATGGAATGTAAGGGTTCAAACGGAACCCCTTGAAGAACTGAAAGAACTAAATTTAGATTCCAAGGAGGAGTCATAGGTCTGTAAACAGGCTTGATTCTGGCCAAAGCCAGTACAAAAGCTTGTACATCTGGCACAGCTGCCAGGCGTTTGTGTAACAAAACAGATAAGGCAGAAATCTGTCCTTTTAGAGAACTCGCTGACAACCCTTTATCCAAACCCTCCTGGAGAAAGGAAAGAATCTTAGGAATTTTAATCTTACTCCAGGAGAATCCCTTGGATTCACACCAACAGATATATTTTTTCCATATTTTATGGTAAATATTTCTAGTCACAGGTTTTCTGGCTTGGACCAGAGTATCTATCACTGTATTTGAAAATCCACGCTTGGATAAAATCAAGCGTTCAATTTCCAAGCAGTCAGCTGCAGAGAAACTAGATTTGGATGTTCGAATGGACCTTGTACTAGAAGATCCTGTCTCAAAGGTAGCTTCCATGGTGGAGCCGATGACATATTCACCAGGTCTGCATACCAAGTCCTGCGTGGCCACGCAGGAGCTATCAGAATCACCGAGGCCTTCTCCTGTTTGATCCTGGCTACGAGCCTGGGAAGGAGAGGAAACGGTGGAAACACATAAGCTAGGTTGAACGACCAAAGCGCCACCAATGCATCCACTAAAGTCGCCTTGGGATCCCTGGATCTGGACCCGTAGCAAGGAACCTTGAAGTTCTGACGAGACGCCATCAGATCCATGTCTGGAATGCCCCATAATTGGGTTATTTGGGCAAAGACCTCCGGGTGGAGTTCCCACTCCCCCGGATGGAAAGTCTGACGACTCAGATAATCCGCCTCCCAGTTGTCTACTCCTGGGATGTGAATTGCAGATAGATGGCAGGAGTGATCCTCCGCCCATTTGATGATCTTGGATACCTCTCTCATCGCCAAGAAACTCTTTGTTCCTCCCTGATGGTTGATGTAAGCTATAGTCGTCATGTTGTCTGACTGGAATCTTATGAATCTGGCCTTTGCTAGTTGAGGCCAAGCTCGGAATACATTGAATATCGCTCTCAGTTCCAGAATGTTTATCGGGAGAAGAGACTCTTCTCGAGACCATAGACCCTGAGCTTTCAGGGAATCCCAGACCGCGCCCCAGCCTAATAGACTGGCGTCGGTCGTGACAATGACCCACTCTGGTCTGCGGAAACACATTCCCTGAGACAGGTGATCCTGAGTCAACCACCAACGAAGTGAGTCTCTGGTTATCTGGTCTACTTGAATCTGAGGAGACAAGTCTGCATAGTCCCCATTCCACTGATTGAGCATGCACAGTTGTAATGGTCTTAGATGAATTTGAGCAAAAGGAACTATGTCCATTGCTGCAACCATTAATCCTACTACTTCCATGCACTGAGCTATGGAAGGCTGCAGAATAGAGTGAAGAACTTGACAAGCGTTTAGAAGCTTTGACTTTCTGACTTCTGTCAGGAAGATCTTCATTTCTAAAGAATCTAATATTGTTCCCAAAAAGGGAACTCTTGTTGACGGAGACAGAGAACTCTTTTCTACGTTCACCTTCCACCCGTGAGATCTGAGAAAGGCTAGAACAATGTCTGTATGAGCCTTTGCCTTGGAAAAAGACGACGCTTGAATTAGAATGTCATCTAGATAAGGTGCCACTGCAATGCCCCTCGGTCTTAGAACCGCCAGAAGGGACCCTAGCACCTTTGTGAAAATTCTGGGAGCAGTGGCTAAACCGAATGGAAGAGCCACGAACTGGTAATGTTTGTCCAGAAAGGCGAACCTTAGGAACTGATGATGATCTTTGTGGATAGGAATATGTAGGTAAGCATCCTTTAAATCCACGGTAGTCATATATTGACCCTCCTGGATTGTAGGTAAAATTGTTCGAATGGTTTCCATTTTGAACGATGGAACTCTGAGAAACTTGTTTAGAATTTTTAAATCCAGAATTGGTCTGAAAGTTCCCTCTTTTTTGGGAACTACAAACAGGTTTGAGTAAAACCCCTGACCTTGTTCCGCTGTTGGAACTGGGTGTATCACTCCCATCTTTAATAGGTCTCTTACGCAATTTAAGAATGCCTGTCTCTTTATCTGGTCTGAAGATAAGCGAGACATGTGGAACCTTCCCCTTGGAGGAAGTTCCTTGAATTCTAGAAGATAACCCTGAGAGACTATTTCTAGTGCCCAGGGATCCGGAACATCTCTTGCCCAAGCCTGAGCAAAGAGAGAAAGTCTGCCCCCTACTAGATCCAGTCCCGGATCGGGGGCTACCCCTTCATGCTGTCTTGGTAGCAGCAGCAGGCTTCTTGGTCTGTTTACTCTTGTTCCAGCCTTGCATTGGTTTCCAAGCTGGCTTAGTCTGGGAAGTGTTACCCTCTTGTCTAGAGGCTGCAGAGTTAGGAGATGGTCCGTTCCTGAAATTACGAAAGGAACGAAAATTGGACTTATTCTTAGCCTTAAAAGGCCTATCCTGTGGGAGGGCATGGCCCTTTCCCCCAGTGATGTCTGAAATAATCTCCTTCAATTCTGGCCCAAAAAGGGTCTTACGTTTGAAAGGAATATTAAGCAATTTTGTCTTGGAAGATACATCTGCCGACCAAGACTTTAGCCAGAGCGCTCTGCGCGCCACAATTGCAAATCCTGAATTTTTCGCCTCTAACCTCGCCAATTGCAAAGCGGCATCTAAAATAAAGGAATTAGCTAACTTAAGTGCGTGAATTCTGTCCATGACTTCCTCATATGGAGTCTCCTCATTGAGCGACTTTTCTAGTTCATCGAACCAAAAGCACGCCGCCGTAGTGACAGGAATAATGCACGAAATTGGTTGGAGGAGGAAACCTTGCTGAACAAAAATATTTTTAAGCAAACCCTCCAATTTTTTATCCATAGGATCTTTAAAAGCACAATTGTCCTCAATGGGAATAGTCGTACGTTTGGCTAGCGTAGAAACTGCCCCCTCAACCTTAGGGACTGTTTGCCATGTGTCCTTCCTTGGGTCGACCATGGGGAACATTTTCTTAAATATAGGAGGTGGGACAAAAGGTATGCCTGGTTTCTCCCACTCCTTAGTCACTATGTCCGCCACCCTTTTAGGTATCGGAAAGGCATCAGGGTGCACAGGGACCTCTAGGAATTTGTCCATTTTGCACAATTTTTCTGGAATGACCAAAGAGTCACAATCATCCAGAGTAGTTAGTACCTCCTTAAGTAAGGCGCGGAGATGCTCTAACTTAAATTTAAACGTCACAACATCAGGTTCTGCCTGTTGAGAAATTCTTCCTGAATCAGAAAGTTCTCCCTCCGACAAACCCTCCCTCACTGACACTTCTGACTGGTGTGAGGGTATGACAGATAAATTATCGTCAGCGCCTTCTTGCTCCACTGTATTTAAAACTGAGCAATCACGCTTTCTTTGAAATGCTGGCCTTTTGGATAACATATTAGCTATGGAATTATCCATTACTGCCGTTAATTGTTGCATAGTAACAAGCATTGGCGCGCTAGATGTACTAGGGGTCGCCTGCGCGGGCATAACTGGCATTGACACAGAAGGAGAGGATGAAGAACTATCCCCACTACCTTCATTTGACGAATCATCTTGGGCAACCTTATTAAATGTGACAGTACTGTCCTTACTTTGTCTGGACGCCATGGCACAATTATCATACATTAGAAGGGGGGACAACCTTGGCCTCCATACATACAGAACATGTTCTATCAGAAGATACAGACATGTTAGACAAGCTTAGACAGACTAATAATGCAAAAAAAAATGTTTTAAAACAAAACAGTTACTGTCTCTTTAAATGTTAAACAGAGCACACTTTTTTACTGAATATGTGAAAAACTATGAAGGAAATGTCCAATCTTTACCAAATTTTCACCACAGTGTCTTAATGTATTAAAAGTATTGCACCCCAATTTTCAAGCTTTTAACCCCTTAAATGAGGAAACCGGAGCCGTTTAATCAATCAGCAATTTTAACCCCACTACAGTCCCAGCCACAGCGTTTGCTGCGACTTCACCTGTCCCAGGGGGTTATACCATACCAAATGAAGCCTTCCAGGAACGTTTTCAATGATCACCAGACCCTCTCACATGCAGCTGCATGCACTGCATCCAAAAGAAACTGCGCAATTATGGCGCGAAAATTAGGCTCTGCTTACTATAGTGAAGGCCCTTCCTGACTGGGAAGGTGTCTAAACGACTGCCTGGTGCCTAAAAACGTTCCCAAACACTAAAAGTTTAGAAAATCACTTCAAACTGTATAAAATACTTAAATAAAGCAATTGATTTAGCCCAAAAGAGTGTCAACCAGTGTATAGCCCATAATAAGCCTTCATTCTATTAAGAGTCTAAGAAAATGGCTTACCGATCCCTAAGAGGGAAAATGACAGCCTTCTAGCATTACACAGTCTTGTTAGAAAATGGACTAGTCATACCTTGAGCAGAAAAGTCTGCAAACTGTTCCCCCCAACTGAAGTTCTCTGGGCTCAACAGTCCTGCGTGGGAACAGCAATTGATTTTAGTTACTGCTGCTAAAATCATACTCCTCTTTTAAACAGAACTCTTCATCCCTTTCTGTTTTAGAGTAAATAGTACAAACCGGCACTATTTTAAAATAACAAAATCTCGATAGCAGAATAAAAAACTACAACTAAACACCACATACTCTTCACCATCTCCGTGGAGATGCTACTTGTTCAGAGCGGCAAAGAGAATGACTGGGGGGCGGAGCCTGAGGAGGGGCTATATGGGCAGCTTTTGCTGTGCTCTTTGCCATTTCCTGTTGGGGAAGAGAATATTCCCACAAGTAATGGATGACGCCGTGGACCGGACACACCAATGTTGGAGAAAGTGTGTTTTTTCAATTTTTTCATCATATTTTATATTTTATTTTTTTAATAGTAAGTTATAAGATATGATGAAAATAATGGTATCTTTAGAAAGTCCATTTAATGACGAGAAAAACGGTATATAATATGTGTGGGTACAGTAAATGAGTAAGAGGAAAATTACAGCTAAACACAAACACCGCAGAAATGTAAAAATAGCCCTGTCCAAATCGGAATACATCAGAAATATGAATGACCATTACAAGTTTGTTAATTATACATAAACTGTCCTGTATTTGGAAAAGACATATATTACTTTAAAATATCATAGAATTTCAGTTGCTACAGCCTGTTCCTTTTTTCATTGTAGTAAGCTGACAGAATCCTACTACAAAACATAGATTACCCTGATGAGCAAAATAAGAGAATCCTTTGTCTCCTTTTATATTAGTAAGAACATAAAAAAATCCTAAAAACAAACCAATAAAACCATGGCTTAAGTGTAAAGAAAGAACAATATATCAGAGGGCCGCTACGTAAGGACTTTTGTTTTATAAATAAATTGTTCTTATAAAGAAATATTGTTCTTATAAATGTAGTGTCTCTGAGAGTCAGTGTCAGTGAGCATTGCCGACTAGCACCATAAGCATAATTATGTAGTAGGCTTCATCTTATAGATAACAGAATGGGGAAGCATATGTAAGGTTGCCAGAACTCTCTCATAAATATTCGAGGCAGACCATGCCGCTACGTATGATATAATATAATTAATAATGTAATCCACTATATCTTAACTAAGTATGAACCTTTTATCGGATTTTGGATATATATGTTTTCCTTTTTTATGCATTAATTATGTTAATAGAATAAAAATGCAAGGAATAAAACCCAATATATAACGAATGGTTATTAAAAAGGGGCTTTATTTAAGAACGGAAAAATAGCAGTTTATGCTGTATTTTATAACTTATTCCATCAAGTCTGCTCTAAAAGTTAAATAGTGCAGTACTAATATTATGAGATAATATGATAATTATCAGTAAGGAGGGTAATTGCTTCTGTATCTTAAATCATATTGTAATAGCAAACTTGATTATGCTGGTAAATCAACCTCCTCCATTTACAATATATAGTAGACTAATGAGGGTAACATATAGCACAATGCCCAGTGGTATGAAAATGACAAAAAAAACATGCAATCCAGTTGTTAGCAAGGAAAACACTTAAACTATCAAATGTATGGCAACACTTTCATAATAAAAGAAGTATATTTATGGGACATAAAATATGTGCAGTTATATGCATAAGGAATGGAAAGAAACATACCAAGCAAGGGAGTATATTAGGTGCTAGCCATAAGAGTAAAGGTGAATGTAAAACTGATAAAGCCTAAACTAGTAAACAACAACTGAAACTATGACATTAACCCAATAAACTTATATTAACCAGACAATGTGAGACTACAGATCTCAAATATATAATACTAGTTCATCCATATTTAAATGCACAAGGAGCTAAAAAAAAACCTAAGATGTTTACAAACACAAAGCGACGTAACATGTTATCGGTTGCTAATTAGCTGCAAGATAAGTTTATCCAACCCCTACACAGGATGAGGATATATGAGTACCTCAAGTAAGATATATGTAAAATGGTAAATACAAAGCTCCTTTCAAACATTTCTCGTTGTGAGTCAAAATGGGTGCAGCACAACTAAGCGTTGGTAGAGCTTGAAATGGTCCAAACCCTCTCCATCTTAGAAATCTTTCCACTTGACGCTCCTCTGTAAGCTGGGTCAGCGAAACAGGCTTGTACTGCTTAGTTTTCCCTGTGGACCCTCCAGCAGTGAGTAACTCTGGAGCAAGTGTATCAGAGTCCATCCGACAAGAGTCCTCTGTAATTACAGTATATACAGCTCCAGACATGTAACTGTCTCTGCCACACTGTGTTTCATTAATCTGTGTGATGAAATGTCCATGCAGCTGTTTTGGGAGCCCAGCATAGGGTATTCCACTCTGTCAGCGTGTCCTTAGAAGATATTTGATAGTGAGTTGGTATTCAGGAAGCCTTCTTTCTCATATTTATGGGTAGGCATCAGCGGCCGAGCCATTTTCACAGCATTCCATACCTCCTCACAGAGATTTGAAAAAGCAAATATCAGGTCATCCAGCAGAGGTGGAAACACTGCAGTTAATTCTTGGCGAATGATATCTGTTCACATCTCCATATCTAACATTCAAACTAACATGCACATCCAACACTAATAATATGGCTGACTCTAAGGTCTGCCATTATGATAGGGAAAGGCCCTGTCAGGAAATAATGATTTCTGAAGTAGAGATAAATTCTCAATCTGCTGTGATTCCCGGGCAGTAGCTCTGCCAAGGAAGATGCAGATCGCAGATTTCAGCTGCAATTTAATATGTTTGTCTTAGTCTCTATAGAGCTTCAGCATTTCACAGCCATCTTGGTGTGCCACCCATGTCCTCTCCAATTCCAGTCAGCTTAAAGGGACATGGTACACTAGATTTTTCTTTGCATAAATATTTTGTAGATGATCCATTTATACAGCCCACCTGGGAGTGTTTTTGTAACAATGTATAGTTTTGCTTATTTTTTAATAACATTGTGCTGATTTTCAAACTCCTAACCAAGCCCAACAGTGTCAAATGTATACATACATTTACACACTCCTGCTGATGTTATCTGTCTTTTCATATGCAGGGAAGGGGGGGGGGTATGCTCTTATTATTTCCCAACAGTGCTAATCTGGGAGCTTCTAAGTAAGTTTTAAAAGGTTTTATACTGTATTTTTAGATCAGTAGTATTGCATAGTCATCTTTATAGTAGTGTCTATTACATGCACTTATATAAACATTGATGTAGGCTGTCCCTTTAATATCATATTTTTTTGTGTCCTTCATTTAAAAGTTTCACTCTGATTTGCTGTATTGTAGCAGGTTTTGAGCCTCTCAGTTTGAAGAGAGGGGATATAAAATGGCTTGATTTACATGAAACCTAAAAACTATCAGTAATCTTATTAATTTTGGTCTATAAGATTAACAGTAGCAAATGTGAAAAGTTAAAGCTTTCTTTACCCTCTCATATAATTAAATTACACAAAAACAACAACTTTCCAGGGGGTTATAATATATATTGGCTTACTCTAGACAAATGATCATCAGTATGATATCCCCTCCTTATGTGGGAATGGTCAGGAATAACCTCTCCCCACAAAGGTAACTCTCATTGCAATCCCATTCAATTCTTAGTTCTGTTCATTACAGAATAGACATGGCTAAGTTTCCCTTTCAAATAGACTTATTGATTCCCATATGGAGGGACTAGAGGTCTCAGATCCATAAACAGGTAGAAGCTCTAACGAACCCCACCATTCTGGCTGTGTTGTACAATGTAATGGCAGGCACAATGGTCATATGGTATGGTCACCAGCAGGCAGTGGAACATATGCTCATTAAGTCTTGTAAGCACAATATGCCACTCGATTAATCTTTTTTTATTTATGTATTTATTAGAACACAATCAGGGTAACAGAAAACACATTCTTCATATTAAAGGAAAGTCAGAAGAAAAAAAAAATCAAAAGACATATAATTCTGCAGACAGCAAGTGCAACACCTTCTCCTACCTGAGAAAAGTTTTCAATTTATAATATACTAACACATGCTTCATGTTAAAGGGACAGTCAACACAAAAGTAGTTTTAACATGTATCAATAAAGTTGCCCTAAATCGTTTTTTCAAAATATATGCCAGTTTTTAAAGATAATCCGTTTTCAAGTTAAATCACTTACTTTCCCCCCTGTTGTCGTTTCAAAACGATCTAGGGCAACTTTATTGATACATGTTAAAACTACTTTTGTGTTGACTGTCCCTTTAAGTAAGGTCCAGCAGTAACAAGAATCAAAAGACATATGATACTGCAGGTATTATAAATAACATACTCTCATTTTGTAACATACTAGTAAACCCCCAAAATACACATCCAAGGGAGGAGGAAAAAGACGTGCTTAGAGAAACAGAAGTCAACAGTTTGCTATGATTTTTAACTTTAACTGATGATTACCACCATTAAAGGGACATTATACACTCATTTTTTCTTTGCATAAATGTTTTGTAGATGATCTATTTATATAGCACATAAAGTTTTTTAAAAAAAAATAAATGTATAGTTTTGCTTATTTTTAAATAACATTGCTCTGATTTTCAGACTCCTAAACAAGCCCCAAAGTTTTATGTGAATACAGTCAGCTACCTTCTCCAGGTTGCTGCTGTTTGTGTAAAGGGTCTTTTCATATGCAAAAGAAGGGGGAGTGTCTTATTTGCCACTTGCAGTGGGCTTTCCAGCTACCTTTTCAACAGAGCCAAACTGACAGCTTCTAAGTAAGTTTTTAAACAGTTTTATTCTGGATTTTTATATCAGTATCTGTGCATCTTATTCTTTATAGTAGTGTCTATTACATGCAGTTATATGAAAATGAGTGTATACTGTCCCTTTAAGCAGGAAGGGCAGGAGGAGGAGTGGAAGCAGCAAGCAGCAGAGTAACTGAACTAGGTAGGCCTCTGGTAATCAAACCTTAAAAATACACCCCCAAGGGAGGAGAACAAAGACGTGTTGTACAGCAAGTAACAGTCCAATACGATTCTTTACTTTAACTGATGATGACCACCATAGAGCAGGAGCAGCAGAATTACTGTACTAGGTAGGCCCCCACAGTATTTAAACCTCAAAACTACACCTCCAAAGGTGTGCCTAGAGCCCCTTGAACACAGTGGCCAGCAGTTCTCTGAGAATTGTCATTGACATATGATGACCACCACAATGCAGGAAGGGCAGGAGCATGAGTGGCAGCAGCAGAGTTACTGAAAGAGGTAGGCTTCACAGTACATAAAGCTCAAGAATACAATTACAAGGGAGAAGGACAAACACATGCCTATAGCCCTTTGGGCACAGCAGCCAGCAGATTCCTGAGGATATGACATTAATGAATGATGACTGCCACAGAGCAGGAAGGGCAGGAGTTACTGAACTAGGTAGGCCCCTGGTACACAAACCCTAAAAATACACTTCTAAGGGAGGAGGACAAAGTCTTGCTTAGAGACCCTTGGACACAGCGGCCAAAAGTTTGTTATGATTTTTACTTTAACTCATGAAGCAGGAAGGGCAGGAGATGCAGTAGCAGGCAGCAGAATTACTGAACTAGGAAAGCCTCTGGTACACAAACCCCAAAAATACACATCCAAGGGGGGAGGACAAGGACATGCTTAGAGTCCATTGGACATAGCCCACAACAGTTTGCAACAATTTTTGGCTTTAACAGAGGATGACCACCACAGAGCAGGAAGGGCAGGAGCAGGAGAGGCAGCAGCATTACTGAAGTAGGTCTCTGGATTATAGTACACCAACCCCATAAATACACATCTATAGAAAGTGATAAATGGAGTGACAGTAGTATGGGTGAAAGGAAAGTTTTCATATGTCTCACCACCAACACACCTGCTCCTTAAACACGTTTGAAGTTATCCTTGTTGACTCAATTCAGAGATCTGTTTACAAAGTCCTTGTGAAATTCCTTTAAAGTTAGCAAGAGCAGTATCTCTTAGAAGCCCAACTTAAATAGAAGGGAGAGATCTACTTTGATGTTATGATGCTATGGTATGGTAAAGGGAGGGAACTTTATAGATATGAATAACAGTGTGGAATGTGCATCAGTACTGCAGCGACCACGGTCTTGTCTGTTTCTTTTTCCTAACTTATGTGTACTCCATGTATTGGAAAAACATCTTATCTTCCCAAGGATTTGTCATTGACTGATGACCACCACAGAGCAGGAGCAGCAGCTTTTCTGAAGTGGGTCATGCTCTAGATTTTAGTACACTAACTCCATAGATAATATGTCCTCATTGGCCAAACCAGAAATCTGCTCTATAATTCCCTTTTCTCCCTGACTGCTTTGGACAATGGGATCATCTACTAGTCCTGCAATGTTTGTTCTGCTGCTGCTACAAGACAACCTTCTGATTCTGATAAATTCAACCAGCTGATAATTAAAAATATGGAGGAAATCAGGAGAGTGGCGGAACTGTCAGTAGCATAAACGATGGTGGCACTGGGGAGAACACTGGTGCAGATGGTTTTAGGTGTAGACTAAAGAGCTGACGTGTACATGGAGGCTGCTTGGTAACCTCAGACCCCCTACCGATTGTACTACTAGGCTTAGAACCAAACAATGTCAATTCAGCACCTGTACTTTCAGTTTCCCTCATTGTCCTCTTTACTAGGGTGGACTTAGAAGACTTAGATGGCCCTTATTGCTACTGATGCTGCTGCTACTAGTTCTGGTAGTGGTTGGCCCTGCATATCTCCTACTCCTGGTGGAGTTGCTGAAGATGACCCTGCTGTGGCTCCTCTAGATGCTTGAACTAGAGGAGCAGACAATGGCCTTGAAAATTATATTTGACTCTGTGAAACATAGGCAACAGGGCTTGTCATTAGTCAAATAAAAGCAGACTGTCACGCTCTGCAGAGCTGGTTTGGTGGGTAAGGAGCTTATGCAAGGTGGTGGCAGGCTTAGGACTGTCTGGAATACTGAAAGGGGCCAGTGGTATTTGCTTCTTTATGGAATTACCCCTTTTAGGCATGGTTTAGTAACAGACAAGCAAGTAAGTTTATTCTACTGGAACTGGAGACAGGATAGGCGCAGGCGTGCCCACACCAGAACTGGAGTCTGAGGTATTCCCCACGATAGGGCCAAGAACAGGAGTGCCCACTGTAAGGCCAGAAATTGCCTAACAGAAGTTGCCCACTGGAGGCTGAGATAGGAGTTGCCCTCTGTAAGGCCAAGACTGGAGGTGCCCACTTGAGGCCAAGACTGGGGGTGCCCACTTGAGGCCAGCACAGGAGCAGGACACAGATGCTTGACAGAGAAACTAGCTCTTGGCAGATACCCTCTGTAGAGCTTGGCACATGTGCCAAATACTGGAACTTGGCAGACACCCTCTGCAGAGCTTGGCACATGTGCTGGATACTGGAACTTGGCAGAGATCCTCTGCAGAGCTTGGGCACTGTAGCTGGAGACTGGCATTTGGCAGAATCCCTCTGCAGAACTTGGATGCAGAAGCGGGTGACTGGTATTTGACAGATAATCTCTGCAGCCCTTGAGTACATGCACTAGATACTTGGCACCCTCTGCAGGGATAGGCACTGAAACAGGACACCAGCACTTGATAGGCGCCTTCTGTCAGACTAGTATTCGGGAACAGGATGCCAGAGAAGCAGGATAATGTCACAGAAAAGACTGTAAGCAGAGACAGGCTGGTACTGTGTGAATAGTCAGGAAACAAGCCAAGGGTCAGATACCTGAGAACAGTCAGAAAAGTCACCAAATCCCAGGATAATCCAATAGAATAGTCAGGGTACAAGGCCAAGTTTGGTAAATAGAAAAGCAGTCCAATCTTGAATCAAATCCAAGGAGATACAAAAGATTAGTCAGAAAACAAAATAGAATTAGGAACCAAACAGTAAATTCAGGCAAGGTCAGAGGCACTAACAACAGGAACAAGTCAGGGCAGGAAGTGGATTGTGAAGCAGCCTTTTATAGGAGAGCTGATTGCAAAACTACCTGCAGCTGACAAGCAGGTGGAGTCATAGAGCAATCCACTGAAGGTAACAGGTCTCCAAAAAGAGAACACAAAGCCATCTGGTGGTGCAGTAACAGATAAACAGGCTGTGAATCAGGAGTCCCAGGTTTAGATTCGGGCACGGCTGTGACACAGACACGGATTCTGCACTGGTAGTCATGGTGCTGGTGGCAGTGGTACTACTGGTGGTTGGGGTTGCAGCAGCAAGAAACATAGTACACTGAACGACAAAAACTATTTTATGACAGAACAATATAATTATATATTATTAGCTATTAGTTTTTTTTATAGTGCCCCCCATTGCAATAACAAATATAATTTCAATAAAATGAGGGGTACACCGTACTATGATATATGTAATACAGATTTCATACTAGTAACAGTATAGGCAACAGCTGTGCGAATAGACAGCTACTGAGAAATTATTATTGTAGCTATATATTTTACACCCAAATGAAAAGGTATGATATTATGGTGCTGTAGAGAGCCTGTAGCAAACTGCCAGGTACCCATGGTACTCCCACTGCAATAACAAATATGGTTTCAATTAGATGAGGGGTGTAATGCTTGTGGGATATTTCTCGTCAAGTCAAGTCAAGTGGAATGATAGGAAATATCCCAAAGCAGAGTAAGTTAGTGAAATGAGGTAAGCAGTACTCACGGTAGACAGGGTAGTCCTTCAGGCAGGGAATGGTCAAGACAGGCTGAGTCCGGCAACAGGAAAGCAATCCAACAGTGTAGCAGTTCAGGGGGGTAAACCAATAGAATGGTCAGACAAGCAGGGTTCAATAACAGTATGGCAACCCAGCAGGGGGTTAAGCAAGCAGAGTGGTCAGACAGGCAGAGTTCAATAACAGTATGGCAATCCAGCAGTTCAGGGGTTAAGCAAGCAGAGTGGTCAGACAGGCAGAGTTCAATAACTTTATGGCAATCTAGCATAAAGTAACACAGCACCCAGGAGCACACAAAGCAACACCTATACTTGGGCACAGGTGAATGTAAGTGAGGTAATTACATAGCTGCAGGATTCGCACCACAGGAGGAATCCGGACCAGCATCAGGAAGAGAGGCGCACAGCAATGACGTCATCGCCGGCACCCGAAGCTCCTCATACTCAGGGTCACCATGAACCAAGAGTGGAGGAGGAGGAGGAGCTGAGAATATCTGTTCTTGATGTAGGGCTTGAACAATGAGATCTGGAAGACTGGGTGTATGCACAGGGTTCTGGGCAAGGCCACTTTGTAGGCAACAGGAGACAGTATTTTAAGGACTTTGTAAGGGCTGATATACCTAGGCCCTAATTTATGACTGGGTTGATGTAGACGAACATGTTGAGTAGAGACCCAAACACGTTCACCTACCGAAAAGGCACAAACAGTAGCTTGATGACGATCAGCAAACCTCTTGTATCTGGAGACAGCTGAACATAACTGAGAGCGAATACATTGCCAATGAGTAGTGAGGTTAGTAACATGTCGGTCAGCAGCAGGAATCCCTGTTGACTGAGCGGAAAGAGGAAAGACACAAGGTTGAAATGGAGACCATCATAGAGAAGAGTGCCAATAAGTGTTCTTTGCCAGTTCAGCTAAGGGCAACAATTCAGACCAATTGGTATGAAAAGAATTAACATAAGCTCTGAGATAGGCTTCGAGATCCTGATTCGCTCTCTCCATAAGCCCCTTAGTCTGGGGATGGTAGCCAGAAGACAAGGAAACAGTGGTTCCAATCAATTTGCAAAAAGCTTTCTAAAAGGTAGAGATGAATTGAGGACCTCTGTCGGAAACAATATTCACGGCAATGCCATGAAATCATACCACATGTAACAAAAAAAGAGACGATAATTCATGGGCAGAGGGTAGCTTGTTTAAGGGTATAAAATGAGCAAGTCAGGAGAACCGATCCACCACAACCAAGATAACCGTATGATGGTCAGAAGAAGGGAGGTCTACAATGAAATCCCTTGTTATGTGTGTCCAAGGTTGTCTGGGAATGGATAATGGTTTGAGCAAGCCAGGAGGCAAGGATCGGGGAGTCTTATTGGCAGCACAAGTCATGTAGGCCTTTACATAATCCTAAGAGTCAGACTTCATGGTAGGCCACCATACATGACGGGAAAGAAGCTTAAAAGTTCTTGTCAAACCAGGATGCCCTGATAATTTGCTATCATGAGCCCGGGATAGCACAGAGGTGCGTAGGTTCGGAGGTACAAAGAAGATATCAGGAGCCGCAGGGGCATCAGGAGGCTTTCTAGACTGAGCATGTTGCAGTCTTTGAAGTAGAGTGGTGTTAAGTTGAGCAACCACACAGGAAGGGGGTATAATGTGTTCGATAGGAGCTTCAGAACAGTCACCAGACTGAGGAAACTGACGAGGAAAGGGTGTCAGCCTTTTTATTCTTAGTTTCAGGAAGATAAGAGACTACAAAGTTAAAATGGGAAAAGAACAAGGTCCACTTGGCCTGTCGAGGATTGAGTCAATGAGCAGTTACGTCAGATTCTTGTGGTCAGTGAAAATTTGAATGGGGTTGGCAGTACCTTCTAGCCAATGGCGCCATTCAGTCAGGGCCATCTTAATCATAATTTCTCTCTGCAGGAGTAAAGTGTTCGGAGAAAAAGGCTACAGGGTGTAATTTGGAAGTTAAAGCATCCCTTTGGGTTAAGACTGCTCCAGCTTCTATCTCGGAGGTGTCAACCTCTAAAGTGAACTGCAGGTCAGGATCAGGATGGCAGAGTACAGGAGCAGAACAAAAGGCCTTTTACAGACGAGAGAAGGCATTGACAAGTTCAGGACAGGAGGCCAAATTTTTGCAGTCTCTGATCCGTTTAGTCAACTCAGTGAGTGGAGCAACTACTTGGGAGAAGTTCTTTATAAACTT
Organism: Bombina bombina; assembly: GCF_027579735.1. Taxonomy (NCBI): domain Eukaryota; kingdom Metazoa; phylum Chordata; class Amphibia; order Anura; family Bombinatoridae; genus Bombina; species Bombina bombina. The sequence goes on from NC_069503.1 coordinate 537,753,119, forward strand.
GCGGTAATAATTGAAGAACCCCAAGAATCTCAGTAGTTCTTTTAATGAGGTGGGTTAAGGCCATTCCCGAACTGCGGTTAGCTTAGAAGAATCCATGGCAAAACCCTCCTTTAAAATGACATAACCAAGGAACTGGATCTAAACTTGATCAAACTCACATTTCTCCAGTTTGGCTACCAGAAAATTGTCTCTGAGGCGAATAAGTGCCTGTCTTACGTGTTCATGATGCTCTACAAGGGTGGAGGAGAAAATAAGGATGTCATCCAGATAGACGATGACAGTGCGATTGAGAAGGTCACAGAAGACATTGTTGAAAAATGCTTGAAAGACTGCAGGGGCATTACACAGCCCAAAAGGCATTACGAGGTATTCGTAATGCCCTGATCTCATGTTGAAGGCAGTCTTCCATGCATGCCCTGGGAAGATAAGAATAAGATTGTACGCCCCACGTAGGTCCAACTTGGTGAAGTAACAAGCATTTTGGAGCGAATCATAAAGTTCGTTGATCAAAGGAATGGGATAGCGATTCTTGATAGTGATGTTGTTCATGGCTCTGTAGTCAATACAGGGTCTGAGCCCACCATCCTTCTTACTGACGAAAAAGAAGCCAGCCCCGGCAGGAGAAGAGGAAGTGCGAATAAAACCTTTAGTTAGGTTATCTTGAATATAGTCATCCATGGCCTTGGTTTTAGCTTTGGAGAGCGGATAAGTCCTCCCTTTAGGAAGTGGGGCTCAAGGAAAGAGGTAAATTTTACAGTCGTAAGGACGGTGGGGTAGCAGCACATCAGCCGCTTTCTTTCCAAACACATCTGTAAAATCTGCATATACTGAGGGAAGGCTTGAAGGGGTCTGTACACTGGCTATGGGGATACAGTGCAGAGGAGTAACCTTAGCAAGGCAGGAGTGGAAGCAGGATGTACCCCAGGAAGCCAACTGTCCCTCAGTCCAGTCGAACTGTGGATTGTGTATACAAAGCCAAGGAAAACCAAGGATGACAGGTTGTGCTGGAGAATGAATGACATCGAACTGCAACTGTTCGGTATGAAGGACTCCCACAGTCAGGATTAGGGGTGCTGATTTGAAATGATTAAACCTGATCCAAGGGGAGTGCTATCCATAGTATTTATTTTGAGACATCTTTTTTTCTGCAGAAGAGACAAGCCTGCCTGAATCATAAAACGGTGATCAAGAAAATTTCCAGCTGCCCCTGAATCAATAAAGGCTTGAGTGTGGACAGAATTTTGAAGAAAGGTAAGGGTAACAAGTACTAGGATATGAGAAGAGTGAGGGGATTTAGTAGTGACCATGCTTAAATGTACCCCAGTTTTATCCTCTAAGCATTGGCTTTTCCTGGCCGAATATAACAATTATTAAGCTGGTGTGAGTAAGAACCACAATAGAAACACAGTCTCAATCTCCTTCTCTGTCTTTCAGATTCTGTGGGTTTGAGGGAGGAGAGATCCATGGGTTCTTCTTCAGAGGTAACTGGAGGTGCTGAAGGGGTAGAGAGTAGTTTAGAGACTGGAGGGGTAGGAGGATGAGAGGAAGGGATTCTACGAGTTCTGTCTCTCTCAGCTTGTCTCTCCTGAAAGCGAGAATCCAGACTGATACAAAGTGTTATGAATTCATCCAGGGATGAAGGAACATCATGATAAGTAAGCTTGTCCTTGATGCATTCATGCAAGCCTCTGCTAAAGGCAGCCTTAAGAGCACTGCCATCCCAACTGGTATCAAGTGCCAAGTTGCGAAACTCTATGGCGTATTGTGCCACAGTTCTATTGCTCTCCAAAAGAGAGTACTCTGCAGCAGAAGCACAGCCAGAAGTCCCAAACACAGAAGATAATGCAGAAATGAAGGCATCAGCATCGTTCAGGAGTTGAGCGCTCTGTTCCAAAAGGGGAGAGACCCAGGCCAGGGCCTTGTCTTTCAATAAAGAAATGATAAAAGTCAACTTTGACTGATGAGACTGGAAGGTGTGAGGATCATTGTGAAAGTGCAGCCTGCACTGGTTAAGAAAACCCCTACAATTAGTAGTACTATCATACTTGTCAGGCAAAGGTATCCGGGGTATACTTCCAGAAGCAGGGGAAGATGTTGCAGCACTGGCAGCTGGGACTGGCTGTGCAACAAAAGGAGTAGCGTTCTTTTCTGCAACCAGTGAGGAGAGCATAGCAGATATAGTCTCTAGTTTAGAATCCACATTCTGCAAGTGTATGGTATGGGTTCCCAGAATCTGTCCCTGAAGAGTGACTGCTCTTGCTACCTCATTTGGGTCCATGGCCAAACTATAATGTAATGCTTGTGGGATATCTCTCTATCAGACCAAACTTGGTCAGTAGTCTTCTTAACCCGGCATCAAGTGGAAGGATAGGATATATCGCAGAGTAAGTTAGTGAAATGAGGTAAGCAGTACTCATAGAAGACAGGGTAGTCCTTCAGAGCAATAAGAAGAAGGCAGGGAATGGTCAAGACAGGCTGAGTCTGGCAACAGGAAAGCAAACCAGCAGTGTAGCAGTTCAGAGGTAAACCAATAGAATTGTCAGACAAGCAGAGTTCAATAACAGTATGGCAACCCAGCAGTTCAAGGGTTAAGCAAGCAGAGCGGTCAGACAGGCAGATTCCAATAACAGTATGGCAATCCAGCAGTTCAGGGGTTAAGCAAGCAGAGTGGTCAGACAAGCAGAGTTCAATAACAGTATGGCAATACAGCAGTTCAGGGGTTAAACAAGCAGAGTGGTCAGACAGGCAGAGTTCAATAACAGTATGGCAATCCAGCATAAAGTAACACAGCACCCAGGAGCACACGAAGCAACACCTATACTTGGGCACAGGTGAATGTAAGTGAGGTACTTACATAGCTGCAGGATTCGCGCCACAAGAGGAATTCGGACTGTCATCAGGAAGAGAGGCACACGGCGATGACATCATCACCGGCACCGGAAGCTCACTGCAGTGTTCATAGCAACGGCCATGGCAACGGACGAAGTGGCGGCTGGGTGGCATGAGAAGGGGTACACCATACTACAATATATGTATTACTGATAGTATACTAGTGACAGTATAGGCAACAGACGTGCAATGTGTGCAATATATCCTGCCACTGAGAAATGATTGTTATAAATTATTGTTGTTGTTAGATATTTTACACCCAAAGGAAAAGGTATGCAACGTATATACTATGGTGCTGTAGAGAGCATATAGCAAACTGCCAGGTAGCTAAGGTGCCCCACTGCAACTACAAAAATATTGCTTCAATTAGATGAGGGGTACTAAAAGGCAATAAAGACAGGATATCTACCTACCAGTCTCAGCTATGCCCCAACTGCAATATTAATATGCAGCCACTATGATGTACTCACTGCAAGAAAAAAACTGATTCTGCACACAAATGCTTAAACTTGAATTAAAACTTCCCCCCCCCAACAAAGACAGGAGACTGACCTACCAGTCCCCGTTATGCTCCCACTGCAATATAAATGGGCAGCCAGTGGGATACACTCACTGCAAGAGAAAAGCTGATTCTGCACACAATGAGGCCGAATTGTCATGCCATGTATTGGCCCAAATGCAGCTGTTTCCGCGTGAGCCTTCAGGCAGCGGACAACAATCCACCCGATCGCATAAGATCGTGTTGATTGACACCCCCTGCTATTAGCCGATTTCTAGTGAAATGCTTGTGCAATGATAAATGTCTGCATTTATCGATGTCCGTCCACACATTGATAATTCGGCCCTAATGTGTTAAATTAAAACATGCTTCCCCCAACAAAGGCAGGAGACCTACCAGTTCAAGCAATGCCCCCACTGCAATATAAATGTGCAACTGGTGTGATTCACTAACTGCAAGAGAAAAGCGAATTCTGCACACAAAGGGTTACATTTTTTTTTAATTCCCCCAACAAAGGCAGAATACCTAACAGTTCCAGCAATGCCCCCACTGTAATATAAAGGTGCAACCGGTGTGATGCACTCACTGCAAGAAAAAAACTGATTCTGCACACAAAGGGTTAAAAAAAAATTAAAAAAATTGCAATATTAATCTACAACTCTTTAACACTAAACTAGTAAAGACAAATTATAAATCCCTGGACCCCAGAGTGAAAAAAAATAATGCAGTATGTGTGCAGTTACAATGCACTGGAAGAATTCTGCACAATTATACAAAAAAAAACCCCACAAAAAACAGCACAGCAAGTGGACTAAGGCGCACACTGCAACACTCATCAGAAGCTTAAAGTGACTAAAAGATGGCTGATGTTCACTAAGGGGCCGAATTATCATGCTCCGAATGGAGCGTGATGCCCCTGTTTCTGCTGCTCCATAACTGGTCCGCCTGCTCTGAGGCGATTGACACCCCCTGCTAGCGGCCAATTGGCTGCAAATCTGCAGGGGGTGGCATTGCACAAGCAGTTCACCAGACACATCGTATCATGTCCGCTCACACATTAATAAATAGGCCCCTGAGACTCCCACGACCCATTGATATGTTAAAAATGGATTGGACAAGCCTGTTTGGTATTAAATGCCTGACTTGCTCACGCTCACATCAATCATTTAGTAATGCTCTGTCAGGATTGAACAGGGTAAGTTGTACACATTAATGGTCAGACCACCTGTATATCACTGCAGACGAGTGAGCTGATTTGTCAAACAATCTCAGCTCCTTTCCTGTGTTCTCTACCCCTTATTTTTAGAGGGAAAAGTGCCAAAAAATTAATGAGACTAAATACACATAAAAAAATTGTTATTCATTCATTTCAGTCTCCTTTCCATTTGTCTACTTGTTATGCGGATGAATAGGCAAATGGGCCAACATTCACATTGCACGTCACCTACCTATGGTGTCAGTAATTCTCAGGAATTATTTTCTTGTCAATTTTTTAAATTTTGGGGATACTCGTTTAAATCAATATAGAAAAATAGAAAAATGTTTGCCTTAAAAGGGATAGAAAGGTAAACACTGAAATGTGCATAAATACATTTCAGTTTAAAAAAGAAGCATTTTTGCATTATACTTCCATTACCGTGCACCAATATTCAAACACCATGGGGCATATTTATCAAGCTCCGAATGGAGCTTGATGCCCCGTGTTTGGCTTGCCAGAAACAGCAGTTATGAAGCAGCGTTAACAAAGACCGCTGCTCCATAACCTGTCCGCCTGCTCTGAGCAGGCGGACAGACATCGCGGGAAATCAACCCCATTGAGTACGATCGGGTTGATCGACACCCCCCTGCTGGCGGCCCGTTGGCCGCGAGTCTGCATGGGGCGGCGTTGCACCAGCAGCTCTTGTGAGCTGCTGGTGCAATGCTGAATACGGCGAGCGTAATGCTCGCCGTATTCAGCAAGGTCTGTCGGACCTGATCCGCACTGTCGGATCAGGTCCGACAGACCTTGATAAATAGAGGCCCATGCCTGCTCAGAGAGATGGTGGTGGTGTGTATTGCTTCAGAAGAGTAATACTTTTGTGTCCTACAACCACTGCTGACTCTCTAAGAAGGTGTTGTTTTAAATACTGGTCCATAGGCCCTTACAGGATATCTGTGTATGCCGCAGAAAAAAAGCAATAACGTTTACTGGAAGCATTTTTGCTAATAGAAGTATATTGCAAAAATGCTTCCATTTCACATTGTAATTCACACATGCATATTTCAATTTTGACCTTTCTATACCTTTAAAATAATGTATTCTTCTGTACAATGTTATTTTCTAGGAAATGACCTTGAGTTTTCCTGCTATTTAAACGTATTTACATATCTGAATCATATTCCAAATTTCACCTAAACTACAATAATAGGAAACCATACTTCATAACAAACGGAAAAGCAATAACATTTTGTATGCTGTAGTAAGCATTGGAAATTAAATATAAGTTTGTTTAAGATATGATTCACCTGCATGTTTAATCTTACCTACTTGACATACTTTCATAATGATGTCTGTACATATAAGCACCCACAAATATTGATTCTGATATCATATCTAGATCAAATATATTATCTGAGACAGCATGTAATTACTAATTGATTTTTTACATCTCAATTTATTTTTAATTAAATTTGTTAACTGTGGTTTTATAATAAAGTAGCATGATTTGTGTTTAATTGATCCATAAATATTTACTATAGAGGAAACATTTACCCAACAATTATAGATATCGTTGTCTTATCTATGACTTTATATTCTTTTTATTTATGGCTCAGTAAACACACAAATATAAAAATACATGAAATGTAAATAAGTAAACGGGAGTGGAAATACTTTATAAGCGGTAGATAATTTGAGGTCTGTTTTGACATGCTCGTGCACGCTTTCCCCATAGACATCAATGGGGAGAGCAGGTCAGAAAAAAGTCTAACACCTGCGATCGCAGAATGAAAAGCTCCGTAACACAGCCCCATTGATGTCTAAGGCGAAAAAAAACAACTAACGTTTAAACCTAACACCCTAACATAAACCCCACGTCTAAACACCCCTAATCTGCCGCCCCCGACATCGCCGACACCTACATAATGTTATTAACCCCTAATCTGCCGCTCCCAATATCACCTGGATGAAGATTCAGTGTGCGGCAGCGACCCTATGAAGAGGATGCTCTGCTCCGGATGTCTTCAGGATGGACCCGCTCTGCGCCGCTGGGATCAAGATAGAAGATGTCGCCTGGATGAAGATTGAAGAGGCCGTCTGGATGAATACTTCTCGCCGCTTGGATGAGGACTTCGCCGCCGGGATGAAGATTGAAGAGGCCGTCTGTATGAGGACTTTGCCGCCGGGATGAAAATCGTTCAAGCAGGACTTCAAAAACTGTAAGTGGATCGTCGGGGGCTAGTGTTAGGCTTTTTAAAAGGTTTTTTTGGGTGTTTTTTTCTTTTAGATTTGGGTTTGGGCTTGTAAAAGAGCGAAATGCCCTTTTAAGGGCAATGCCCATCCAAATGCCCTTTTCAGGGTAATGGGTAGCTTAAGTTATTTTTAGAGTAAGGTTTTTATTTTGGGGCGTTGGTTGGGTGGTGGGTTTTACTGTTGTGGGGGTCTTTGTATTTTTTTTTTTTTACAGGTAAAAGAGCTGTTTAACTTGCAATGCCCTAGAAAAGGCCTTTTTAAGGGCTATTGGTAGTTAATTGTAGGCTACGTTTTTTTTTTATTTTGGGTGGGCTTTTTTATTTTAATATGGCTATTAGATTAGGTGCAATTTTTTTTACTTTGCATAATTTTCATTGTTATTTTATGTTTGTTATTTTTTATAATTTAGTCTTTTATTTTTTGTAATTAGATACTTTGTAATTTTTAGAGTAGTGTTAGGATTTTTAATTGTTAGTTTACACTTAGTTTTTTTATTTTGACAGGTAAATTTTAATTTAATTTAATATAGGGAAATTGTAATTTTAATCTAAAGTTAGGGGGGCGTTAGTTTTAGGGGTTTTTAGTTTAATTTAGTTTAATGCGATGTGGGGGCTTTCGGTTTAGGGGTTAATAGTTTACTTTAGTATATTTCGTTGTGGGGGCTTGCAGTTTAGGGGTTACTAGGTTTATTATAGTGGCGGCGGTGTAGGGCTTAATAACTTTAGTATAGTGGGGGCGATGTGGGCGGACGGCAGATTAGGGGTTAATTATATTTAAATAGTGTTTGTGATGCTGGAGGGCGGCGGTTTATGGGGTTAATATGTTTATTATAGGGGTGACGATGTCGGGGAGCTGTGGAATAGGGGTTAATAATTATTTTTAGTGGCGGCGATGTCGGGAGCAGCAGATTAGGGGATAATAACTTTAATATAGTATTTGCGATGCGGGGGGGGCCTAGGTTTAGGGATTAATAGGTAGTTTATGGGTGTTTAGTGTACTTTGTAGCAGTTTAGTTATAAGTTCTATGTTACAGATTTGTAGCGTAAAACTCATCTACTGCTTTTAGATGGCGTTACGGATCTTGTCGTTTTAGGCTGTAACACAGGTTTTTTAGCCTCACCGCAAAACTGGTAATGTAATGTAATGGCAGCGCTATGGGAAAACCCATGAAAAAACGTCATTTTTACGAGTGCGGTACTGACATTGCGTTACAGGCTAAAAGACTTCTAATGGCTGAGGTGCTGTTTTAAAGGATTACTTTCTGTTATAATTTTTAAGCTAAACAACTAACATATTAAAGTTAATAAACATTAATTAAAACCTACTGACCTATATATTCTCCAAAACGAAGTTTCATAACGTTCTAAAAGTTATATCTTTTATTCGCCGATGATGTCACGTTATCCTGCCCACTATTTTCAGCACTGCATGTTCAAAATACTTAAACCAATAACTTTGTGTTTAAAGCGCCATTTTGAAACCTAGGTATTGTAAACGGATTGGTACAGAGCAAAGTATACCCACAGAGTGGGTTTGGAAAACAATTAAATTTGCAGACAAGATTTCTGATATACGGTAGAGATATGTTAATGAAATGCTATTGATAAAAAGCGTATTTGGGTTAGTTAGTTAGTAACAGGCATAGAAAATATTTACTTACAGTGGCCCTTTAACGCTGAAAATGCCATATTTTCAGCATTAAAAGACAACGCAAAACTCGTAATTTAGCTGCATGTGATTTAATTTCTCCAAGCAATATATTTAGCCGCTTAAAGGGACATGCTACCCAAATGATGAAGCACTTGAAAGTAATGTAGCATAGTTTTAAAAAGTTGACTAGAAATGTTACATCTCTATGTAAAAAAGGAAAATATTTTACCCCACTGTAAATAGACTTTAAGCAGCCAGTCAGCATGCTAGACCCAGGACTTGCAAGGACGTGTGCATCTGGCATGTGCAGGCACAGTCTTGTTATTTTCCTATTCAGTTTAACGAAATTTACTATGAAATCTAACAAGATTTCAGTGAAATCTCATGAGATGACAGCAAAGGAAAGCATGACCTCAGCACTGCTGATGCTATTATTATTATTATCGGTTATTTGTAGAGCGCCAACAGATTCCGCAGCGCTATAAACAAAGGGGGAGTACAACAAAACAATTATATGGTAGAGGGCCCTGCCAAGAGTTGCACTGTTGTAGTCAGCTCTTAAGAAGGTGATCTACAAACAGCTGGACTCTTAGGCTTACATGCTAAGAGGGTTCAGGGGATTGCAGTGGAGGAGAGGAACTGGTATTAGGAAAGGTTAGCGTAGGTTGTATGCGTCCCTGAACAGTAGAGTCTTTAGGGAGCACTTGAAGCTTTTAAAACTAGAAGAGAGTCTTATGGAGCGAGGCAGAGAGTTCCACAAGATGGGAGCCAGTCTGGAGAAGTCCTGTAAACGGGAGTGTGATGAGGTGACAAGAGAGGAGGAGAATAGGAGGTCATGAGCAGAGCGAAGGGGACGGGAGGGAGAGTATCTGGAGACAAGGTCTGAGCTGTAGGGGGGAGAAGTGCAGTTGAGGGCTTTGTATGTCAGAGTGAGGGTTTTGTGTTTGATCCTAGAGGCAAGAGGAAGCCAGTGAAGGGATTGGCAGAGAGGCGCAGCAGATGAAGAGCGACGTGTAAGGAAGATGAGTCTGGCTGAGGCATTCATTATGGATTGTAAAGGAGCTAGGCGGCAGGTGGGGAGACCAGAGAGGACAGAGTTGCAGTAATCAAGGTGGGAAAGAATGAGAGAGTGGATTAAAATCTTAGTTGTGTCTTGTGTAAGGAAGTGTCTAATTTTAGAGATGTTTTTAAGGTGAAAGCGGCAGGCTTTAGCCAATGACTGAATGTGAGGAGTGAAGGAAAGATCTGAGTCGAATGTGACCCCGAGACACCGGGCGTGCGGGGTAGGGGTAATGATAGAGTTGTCGACAGTTATAGAGATATTGGGGGGGGAGATTTTGGAAGAAGGGGGGAAAATGAGGAGCTCAGTTTTGGAGAGATTTAGCTTGAGGTAGTGAGAGGACATCCAGGAAGAGATGTGAGAAAGACAGTTAGTGACACGGGTTAGCAAGGAAGGAGATAGTTCTGGTGCAGAGAAGTAGATTTGGGTGTCATCGGCATACAAATGATATTGGAAACCGTGGGACTTAATTAGGGAACCTAGTGATGACGTATAGATTGAGAAGAGAAGGGGACCGAGGACAGAGCCTTGCGGTACTCCGACAGAAAGTGGTGACGGGGCAGAGGAGGCACCAGAGAAGGCTACACTGAAGGTACGGTTTGACAGATAGGAAGAGAGCCACGAAAGGGCTGTGTCACAGATGCCAAAGGATTGGAGGGTTTGGAGCAGAAGAGGGTGGTCGACAGTGTCAAAGGCTGCGGACAGATCAAGGAGGATAAGCAGAGAGAAGTGGCCTTTTCATTTAGCTGTAAGTAGGTCGTTGGTGACCTTAACAATAGCTGTCTCTGTGGAGTGATAGGGACGAAATCCAGATTGCAGCGGGTCAAGAAGGGAGTTTAACGTAAGGAAATGGGATAGGCGTGCATATACTAGTTTTTCGAGAAGCTTTGAAGCAAGAGGGAGGAGGGAAATTGGTTGGTAGTTGGATGGGGAGGTAGGATCAAGGGAAGGTTTTTTGAGGATAGGTGTGACCAGCGCATGTTTCATTGATGAGGGAAATGTACCAGTGCTCAGGGAGAGGTTGAAAATGTGTGTTAGTATAGGGGTAAGGGTAGCAGAGAGAGAGGGGAGTAGCTGTGAGGGGATAGGGTCAAGGAAGGGGACAGGTAGTGAGGTGAGAGCGCAGTATAAGTGCTGAAACTTCATCCTCAGTAACAGGGGAGAATGAACTAAGTTTCTGGTTATGAGGGTTGTGGTTGGGTGAGAGTATTTGAGGGGGGAGAGAATGGAATTGTGTTGAGAGCTGATTTCATGTCTGATGGAGTCGATTTTGTTAATGAAGTGACTGGCAAAGTCTTGTATTAGGAAGTGGGGGAGGGCGGAGGAGAGTATTGAAAGTGGAGAACAGACGTTTTGGGTTTGAAGAAAGATTAGAGATAAGGGTAGAGAAGTAGTGTTGCTTGTGGAGATTAAGGGCAGAGTAGTAGGAGTTCAAGATGAATTTGTAATGAAGAAAATCAGCAGAACTCCGTGATTTTCTCCAGTGCCGTTCAGCAGTACGGGAACATCTGCGAAGGTACAGTGTCAGAGGAGTATGCCAGGGCTGGGGATGAGTGTGTGATTTCCTAGCAGTGGTAAGAGGGGCGAGATTGTCAAGGACGGATATAAGGGTGGAATTATAGTGGCAGATAGATTGTTCAGGGCAGGAAAAGGTGGAGAAGGATGAGAGGAGTGGTTGAAGGGAATTAGCAAGTTGTTGCTGATCTAAAGACCTAATGCTTCTGTGAAGTTTGGTGTGAGGAGTAGAAGGTGGGAGAGTTGTAGGAAGGGATGAAATGTTGCAGGTAAGGAGATGGTGGTCAGACAGAGGAAAAGGGGAGTTTGAGAAGTTTGAGAGAGTGCATTGATAGCTAAAGATCAGGTCAAGGGAGTGACCGTCTTTGTGAGTGGGAGAATCAGTCCATTGTGACAGACCGAAGGAGGAAGTGAGTTGCAGAAGTTGTTTAGCAGATGAGGCAGTGGGATTGTTAAGGGGGATGTTGAAGTCACCAAGAATGAGGGCAGGGGTGTCAGAGGAAAGGAAGTAGGGTAGCCAGGCAGCCAAGTGATCTAGAAATTGAGTTGCGGAGCCAGGGGGTCGGTATATGACTGCAACACGTACAGAGAGAGGGGAGAATAAGCGAATCATGTGGGTTTCGAATGAGGGAAAAGTGAGGGAAGAGATAGGGTGTATTTGTTGAAAGGTGCAACGAGAGGAAAGTAAAATACCTACACCACCTCCTTGTCTATTACCAGACCTAGGAGTGTGGCTGAAGTGGAGACCCCCATGTGACAGAGCAGCAGTGGATGCTGTGTCTAGGGGAGAGAGCCAGGTTTCTGTTAGGGCCAGAAGGTTGAGGGAGCGGGAGATGAAGAGGTCATGTATAGAAGTGAGTTTGTTGCAAACAGAGCGAGAGTTCCAGAGTGCACAGGTGAAAGGGGTAGTGGCTTTAGATGCAAGAGGAATGTGAGAAAGGTGTGCAGAGTTTTGTTTTCTGAGTCTATGGGATGGTACACATGGATGTGCATGGCTTGTCAGTGGTTGGGGACCGGGATTAGGGGAGATGTCACCAGCAGTAAGTAGAAGCAAGAGGGAGAGTGACATGAGATGAGATACAGATTTGCAGTAGTGAGACTGCTTTTGAGATGGGCTGGAGGGGGTAGAGAGAGTGTTTAGGAATAGGTAGAGTTCATGAGTAGAAAAGTAAGGTGAGTTTAGGAGAGATGGGCTAATGAACAGTGCAGATGGAGAGGGAGAAGGAGTAACTGAATAGTGTAGTTTGTTATAGAGACAAAGGGTAGCAAAAAGGAATATGAATATATTGAGCATTTTTACAGAATTAGGAACCAGTTAAAAACATAAGACACAGAATGGTTATTGAAGTATAACTGTTCACAGAACACTGACACTGGTGAGCTGAAGACATTTTGAGGTCAAATATCTTCCCTTTTTACATAGAAGTAATATTTTCATTTCAGCTTTTTAAAGTTATGCTGCATCACTTTCAAGTGATTTAGTATATGAGTATTATGTCCATTTAATGGAGTTACTAATGTACAACTTTTTTTCTTTGTGATTTCAAGATTGTGATAGCTCTAAAAACATGTTAGTTTTAGAAAAACATCTTAAAACTTTCATAGTTAGAATGTATGTGTAGTAAACATTTTACAGTATATAGTATTTATTAGTAGTTATTTTATTTATATATTAAACATTTAACTGCTTAACCATTACCACCCCAGTGCTGAGTTGTTTTGGATATTTAGATGCAGCTCACATTTAAGCCTACTACTGTAGGTAATTTTAGTGAGAAACCCGCACATGTTATATGTTGTGTGTTTTTTCAGCAGACCCAGCAAATTTAACTATATAATTACTCTATGTCACTGGTTTTCAAACCTGTCCTCCCCAGGCCTCCCTAACAGGCCACATTTTGAGGATATCTGAACTGGAGCACAGGTGAAATAATCAGCTGATTAGTAACCATGGTGATTTTACCTGCTTTTACACTGGGTAATCCCGAAAACCTGGACCATTAGGGAGGCCTGAGGACAGGTTTGAAAACCAGTGCTCTACAGGGCTGGATTGGGCCGCCGGGATACCGGGAAAAATCCTGATGGGCCGGCAGAGGCTGGGCTGGGGCAGCTGCAGAAGTTTGCGGAGAGCAGCAAAGTTGTGACTCACTTATGAAGTTGTGAGGGAGCGCAGCGGGCTGCCACTCGACTATTTCCGTAGCCGCATCGCTGCTTACATCACCGCCCATCACCTCCTTACAAATCCGCCCATATCCCTCCTTTCCAACAGATTCAGTATCCCCCATTAGAATCTGCATCCCTGTCTCTCGCCGCACTTGCTTTCAGCCCCTCCCCTTTCTCACAGACGCAGAGATGTCGGAAATGTCTGGTCTTGGAGAAGTCTTGCCCAGTGAAGCGGTGACTTAGACTGTTAGGTGGATTACAAAACCAAGCACACAGGAACACACGGTGAGTGATCCGCAAGGGGAAATAAGTAATAGAGATGGTTGACAATATAAAGGTATTAAAGGGTTAGAAATCTATGTAAAATGTAGCGAAAATAAAAAACATTATTACAATTATATAAATATATTATATAAAATCAACCTACTTTTTTGCTGAAACGAAGCTTCTTAATATATTTAATTTAACTTTCAAATTTGTATAAAATGAGCTTCAACGACCGCCCATAAAATAGGTAGGGTTTATGTAAAATTAATTCCCATGCCCCATCCAATAGCGAAGCGGTTCCGCCCAATTCATTTTAATATTCATAGCAGTGGGGCTAATTTGTGGGAGGCAAGGCTGGCTGACTCCTGTTTGATGTATCAAAATAAGGATTACTCACCGCTAAGGATGGGCGAATGTTTCTAAAAATTCAAAATTTAAAACAAATTTTGATACATTCGTTTGTTCGAATCGAATTTCGAATGTTTATATAACATTCTATTTTTTAATTTTCGTTTTCAAATTTTACAATAATATTCAAAAATATTTGTTCGAATAATAGAATGTTTAGCTACGTATTCATTCAATTTCGAAATGTAATATTCGAATTTGAATGTGACATTCTAATTCAAATGTAAGATTCAAATTCGAAATAGTATTTCTAGTCTACAACTGTGTTTAATAAATGTAATATTCGAATTTGAATGTTACATTCGAATTCGAATGTCACATTCAAATTTGAAATAGTATTTCAAGTCTAATACTGTGTTTTTATACTATACTATATTATACTGTGTCTAATACTGTTTTTTTAAATGTAATATTCGAATTTGAATGTCACATTCGAATTAGAAATATCATTTCAAGTCTAATAATGTGTTTTTTAAATGTAATATTCAAATTTGAATGTCACATTCGAATTCGAAATAGTATTTCGAGTTTACAACTGTGTTTAATAAATGTAATATGTGAATGCTACATTTGAATTCAAATGTAACATTCAAATTCGAAATAGTATTTCTAGCCTAATACTGTGTTTTATAAATGTGATATTCGAATTTGAATGTGACATTCAAATTCAAAATAGTATTTCTAGTCTAATACTGTTTTATAAATGTAATATTCAAATTCAAATTACAAGTTGCTGCGGTATAGCTATCAATTTTAAATTAAATTTACAATATAACTATCTTTAAAAAAAACTAAGTTTAAACTATAAAGTAACCTAACATTACTATTTTAAAACAATACAATTAACGGAAACAATAAATAAATTACAAATTGGAAAATATCCTAACACTACAAAAAAATTTTTAAAAAAATCTAGACAGGCAAACATTGCTATACTCCTCTAAAGGCCATTCCTTGCATTTCTATATGTAAAGCTTTATATTTTATATTACTTTACAATTCAGATTGCACTTTCTATTTTGTGTTTTAATGCCTTTAGATTTTGTATACAGCAATAATTTTACAAATTCTGATTATGCTTTGAAAGTTAATATGCATATTACTGTGTATCATTTACTTATTACATTGTTCTTTGTATTTGCTCTATTGTAAAATAAAAATGACAGCTTCAGAATGTGGAAGGGACAAAAGAGTTCCCTGGGCTAAAAAACATAAATTATGCTTACCTGATAATTTAATTTCCATTGTGGGGAGGAGAGTCCATGGCTTTATTCATTACTTGTGGGAATTAAGAACCTGGCCACCAGGAGGAGGCAAAGACACCCCGCCAAAGGCTTAAATACCTCCCCCACTCCCCTCATCCCCCAGTCATTCTGCCGAGGGAACAAGGAACAGTAGGAGAAGTATCAGGGTATAAATGGTGCCAGAAGAACAAAACTAAATTTAGGTCCACCAACCAGAGAAACGGGCGGGAGCCGGGGACTCTCCTCCCCACGATAGAAATGAAATTATCAGGTAAGCATAATTTATGTTTTCCATCTAAAGGGGAGGAGAGTCCACGGCTTCATTCACTACTTGTGGGAAACAAATACCCAAGCTCTAGAGGACACTGAATGAACAAACGGGATGGTAAAAAGGAGGCGGACCCTATCCTGTGGGCACCACAGCCTGCAAACTCTTTCTCCCAAAAACTGCTTCTGACGAAGAAAAAACGTCAAATTTATAAAACTTTGTAAAGGTATGTAAGGAGGACCAAGTAGCTGCCTTACAAATCTGCTCCATAGAGGCCTTATTCTTGAAGGCCCAAAAAGAAGCCACAGCTCTAGTTGAATGAGTCGTTATACTCTGAGGAGGCTTATGTCTCGCTGTCTCGTAAGCCAAGCAAATCATGCTCCTCAACCAAAAGGACAAAGAAGTTGAAGAGGATTTCTACCCCTTGCGTTTCCCTGAATACACTACCATAGTTGCCAACATTTGAAATTTTTTTCCAGGGACACTTTGCAGCTATCAATTACCTGCATGAAAAATTTTACCAAACTCCCTGTCCTAAAGCCCCGCCCACTTTGCCAAACCCACATAATTAGCATAATGTAGCTCCGTCTATTTGCTCTGCCCATTGTAATTTTACCTATGTGTTTAACCCACTGTGGCCATTAAACAGAGTCCTACAGCAAGTAGTGCAAACAGGGCACACGTTTATTATATTTAATTTGAATACTACTCTACACTATATATCACTAGATAACATTCTAGCTGTAAAACTGGAAGTAACAAGTCTCTAAGAATGTTACTAGCAGTTGTCAAGCAAGACATAATTAGCAAAATACTTCTTGCTTCTATCCCATAAACTATAGGTGCATGTGACTTCCAAATAGCTTCAAAATAAATAGCTTTACCTTTAAAGGGACAGTAAAGCATGTGAGGCTTATCACATCATGAGTGTCTCTAACTGGAGAGAAAGCATTTAAACCTAGGTTACAACAGTCATGGCAGTGCCCATTAAACTAAAACTTTACACCTATATCTTCAGTTAAACTGCAAATAATTAAAAAAACAAACAAACATGTGAGCCCATTATCCTCAGGCTTTTCTTTAGTGTGAATACATTATTACAATTTAGTAAATGGTGTTTAATGCTTGAAGCATAAATGATGTGATAAGCCTCACATGCTTTACTGTCCCTTTAAAAGTAAAGCTATTTATTTTGAAGCTATTTGGAAGTCACATGCATCTATAGTTTATGGTTGATAAGATAGAAGCAATAAGTATTTTGTTAATTAGAAATGCTTCTCACACTAGCAGCAAAAAAGTCAAGAAAGTCACAGTTTTTTTTTTTCTTTAAAAAAAATAAATAAATGATGCGATTCATTCCTTCGGTCACCTGAGCAGCACATATTTTGCAGCAGAGCCGGTTCAGTAATATTGAAAGATTAGAACAACCAATGATTGTCCTACCTTGCCTCCTGGATGGAAACACCCGCATCTGACTCTCACCTCTGGCTTGTCCACTGATCGGCTCTGCAGAGTTAGTTTAGGGTGTGTGTCCTCCTGTCGCACTTGCAGCGTGTGAGAAGGGCCTGAGCGGCAACGCGGGGTCACGTGATGGTGACGTCCGTGCTGACGTCACTGCCTGACCGTGCGACCGGATCGCAAGATAGAGGTTGTTAGATAGGGAGGAGGACTCAGTGACACATAATCGCGCTAACCTAGCTAGTGGCAGTGCAACCTCTAAAGCTACTAGCATGTTCATTGTCAGATTGGGAGGAGGAGTGACACATGAACACGCTAGCAGCGCAGCTATCTTAACTCAGTGCAGCCTCTACTTCTAGTACTTCCCGGGACAGCCCGGGACATTTAAATGGCCGGGACTGGGTCTCAAATTCCGGGACTGTCCCGGCAAAAACGGGACAGTTGGCAAGTATGCACTACAAAAAAATAAAATTTATGCTTACCTGATAAATGTATTTCTTTTTTGACACGATGAGTCCACGGATCATCTTAATTTCTAATGGGATATTTACCTCATGGTCAGCAGGAGGCGGCAAAGAGCACCACAGCTGTTAAATAGCTCCTCCCTTCCCTCCCACTCCAGTCATTCGACCAAAGTTAAGGATAGAAAGGAAAAACCAAGGTGCAGAGGTGCCTAACCTGTCTTTCAAGAACAGGGCGGGCCGTGGACTCATCGTGTCAAAAAAGAAATAAATGTATCAGGTAAGCATAAATTTTCTTTTCTTTTTAATGACACGATGAGTCCACGGATCATCTTAACTACTAATGGGATTCAATACCCAAGCTAGAGTACACAGATGATACGGTAGGGACAAGACAGGGAACCTAAACAGAAGGCACCACTGCTTGAAGAACCTTTCTCCCAAAAGCGGACTCAGCCGAGGCAAAAGTGTCAAATTTATAGAACTTTGAAAAAAAGTGAAGAGAGGACTAAGTTGCAGCCTTGCAAATCTGTTCCACAGAAGCTTCATTTTTGAACTCCCATGAGGAAGCAACAGCCCTCGTGGAATGAGCCGTAACTCTCTCTGGAGGCTGCTGTCCAGCAGTCTCATATGCAAAACGTATGATACTCTTCAGCCAAAAAGAAAGAGAAGTAGCCGTAGCTTTCTGCCCCTTACGTGTTCCTGAAAACCACAAATAAAGCAGAAGACTGACTAAAATCCTTAGTCGTCTGCAGGTAAAATTTTAAGGCACGAACCAGGTCCAAATTGTTTGGAAGCCGTTCCTTCTGAGAGAAAGGATTAGGACACAAGGAAGGAACAACAATCTCCTGATTAATGTTCCTATCAGAAAATACCTTAGGAAGAAATCATAATCTAGTACGTAAAACTACCTTATCCAAATGGAAACCAAAGTAAGGGGACTCATACTGCAATGCCGAGAGCTCTGATACTATGCGAGCGGAAGAAATAGCAACAAGAACAAAACTTTCCAAGATAACAACTTAATATCTAAGGAATGCATAGGCTCAAACGGAGCCCCTTGAAGACCATTGAGGACTAAATTCAGACTCCATGGAGGAGTAACTGACTTGAACACAGGCCTAATCCTAACCAAAGGCCTAACAAAAAAAGTGTACATCTGGAGCATCCGCCAGACATTTGTGTAACAAAATAGACAAAGCAGAGGGAACTAAACGAAAATCCTTTCTCCAAAACCTCTTGGAGAAAGGACAAAAATCTAGGAATCCCAACTCTACTCCAGGAGTAGACCTTGGATTCACACCAATAGAGAAATTTACGCCAAATCTTATAAAAATCTACTAGTTACAGTTTTATGAACCTGACTCATGGTCTCCATGACCGATTCCAAAAAGCCCCGCTTGAGTAAAATTTAAGCGTTCAATCTCTAAGCAGTCAGCTTCAAAAAAACTAGACCTGGGTGACGAAAGGGCCCTTGATTAGAAAATCCTTCCTCCCCCTGGGGTTTCCGGTGAGAAGGCGGAGCTTTGTTACATGCTGCTCCAGGTCGGCGTGCAGACCGATGGTTGCTATCTTGCCTTCATTCCTTGCCCCCTATTGCAGTGGATGTTTGGGGCACATTGCGAGGCGTAAATCACGCCAGCCGGAATAGGAAACCCCAAGGCCGTGTGGGCCGCGGAAGATACCGCAACTAAGTTGTATCATTGGAGAAAGGAGAAAGTTGCAACCTCAAGAAGGACAAGAAAAAACTCTTTGCATAAGACTTACAGTAACGTTAAAAGAAGCCTGACCCACCATGCTGTTGCTTACATAACTGACCGGGGTGAATGTGGAGAGCGGTCGAGCCGACAAGGGATTAGGAGCCGTTTGGCGCTGGTGGTGAAGAGTGACTCCTCTCGTTTGAGGGCAGTGCCGGGCTGGTGCACTCCGGAGTGGTCGGAGGAGGTGGCGGTGTATACCTCTGGAGGGCGTGTGTATAGCGGTCCGGGAGAGCGGTTGGCGCGCGGAGGGATCCGGGCGTCACGCTCACGCAGGCAGCAACGCCGAAGTTCCGGCCACAGCCTCCGTATTGGGTCCCCTGGAGGACACTGAAAGGGAACGTAAGGAGCGACACATAGAGACACCCCAGCTGAAGTATCCCGACCCCGCTCTGTGACCAGTTATCGCAAGTATTTACAATATTATCTCAGCATTTGACATTTTTGTGATTTACCCAGGTCAGTCAGGCTTAGCATTTGCTGGATATCGATATGGTCTGTAAGCTGTATTAAATGGAGACTGTTATTAGGTAATGGTCATATCCCCTGTAATCACAAAGAGGCGCAGAGGTCACTGTCTTGCAGATACCGAGTTCCCATAAGAGGAGGGAGAAGTGGGGAGGAAGAAGAAGCCAGAAAGGAGGGAAGGGAAAAAGGGAAAAATAGCCTGACACGCTGATAACACAGTAACTCCTGACTCTTTAAATCCAGGAATTGTACATACACAAGAAGTAAAAGAGCTACTATTGTGGATATCTAGTCTTAGGCTCCTAGGTTGTATGCTGAAATACAAGAACATTTTTTTTCTCTCTTTCTAATTCAAGGGGGACTTGAACTATCATCCTCATAAAGTATAAGGCCGGTCGCTGAAGGAGCCTCTGACCAACTGTCTGAGGCATTTTTTTTTTTTCTGTTGTTTTTACTCTGCTGTTTTGCCTGATTTATCTCAGAGTATCATTTAGAAAGAGTTGTATTTCTCAATAGTGTTGCTGAAGGCACATAAATATGTAAATCACAGTATCAGAAAGAAATGGTGTGATAAGGTGTCCTGAGCACCAGCCCAACTTGTTTTTCTCTTTTTTTTTTTTTTTTTTTTTTTTTTTTAATAACATTTATTTTTCCGGGCCTGTTTTTGTGCACAAATTGTATAAGAGGGGTAATCACGAGATCATTGTTCACATTTAGTCACTAGTTTGTTTATTAGATAGATAGTTTGCATTTAAGTATTCACAGACCACATTCCCAACCTGGGACATCAGCCAGATCACGACTTAGACTAGTCAAAAGGAAGGAAATCACAAATAGAGATAGTCACTGCTTGTTCAGCTCAGGAGGTCCTCATAGAAAGGAAGCAGCAGTAACAGCGTAGGTAACGGATCAGAGGAGTCTAAATCACGCACATATCACAAGTATTTGCCTTTAGGGATTGTTAATTTTAAAAAAAAAAAGAAAAAAACACATTTGATGGAAAAGTTTGTAACACACGGGAAAGATAATTCACCCAAAATGCCCGTGAAATCCAGAGAAAAGAAAAGTACCAAGTTGGGTGATGTTAGTGTGGACTCATCATCTGAAAATGTATCAGCTATTATTGATACCCAGGTGTTAATAGGTCAACTCACAGCCATTTTTTCTCCCCAATTTGAAGGAATCAAAAAGGAACTTGGAGCTATCTCTACTGAGATAGCAACACTTTCCGCTGAGGTTAAACAATTCTCTGCAAGAATAGGGGAAGCAGAAAATAGAATTTCTACAGTAGAGGATAAGGTGTCGATTCAAGAGGGTATTATCCAAGCTCATGAGGCTAAATTAAATAACATGCAATTACGTCTGGAGGATCTTGAGGATCGCTCCAGGCGTAATAATATTAGAATCATTGGCCTACCTGAGTCCCCAGAATTTGAGGATCTTATTAAATTCACTTCCATCACTCTCCCTCAGGCAATTGGTGTAGCATCCCATTTCCTCCCCCTTGCAATTGAGAGGACACATAGAGTTGGTCCTAGGAGAGATTCGGCCTCTGGGTTAACTAAACCTAGGATGTGTATTGTAAAATTGCTCAAATTCCAGGACAAACTTGAGGTATTAAAATTAGCAAAGAAAGTATCCACTCTGACATTTGGGAACAGCAAAATATTGCTTTTCCAAGACTTCTCTGCAGAGACATCAGCACGGAGAAGAATAATGGCACCCTTTTGCTCTCAGTTGATTAGCAGAGGTATAAAAGCCAACTTATTTTATCCAGCTAAAATCATAGCTGAAAATAAGGGGGTTAAATTTATTTTTAATGAAGTCACAGAAGTTAAAGAGTTTATCCGGACTCTAGACCCCTAATGAAATCCAAAATTTATGAGTAGGATAGTAAGCATAAGGTGGTTAGGGAATATCAGTCTGGTTGGTAAAATAGAGTTAATATGTTTACTTTTCTCCAAGATAAAGTTGTTTATATGTTTTTATGCACAGATGTATGCTACATTAGTATTCTATTGCTCAACGCTAGTAAAGTTTTTGAATTTTCTGGTCAAGAAAGAGCAACTGCAAGTTATTAGACATCCGAAGTTTATTAATGTTTCTCTTTTTTTTTTTTTTTTTTTTTTCCTCTCTCTTCCTCCTTCCCCCCCCTTCTTGCTTTCTCCTCCCCTCCCCCCGCTTGCCTCTCATGCCCTCTCTCCTTCCATCCCTTCCATTAATCTCGGCTGGACACTTAGTTGTCGGACAAGGTGATGTGTAGCGGGATTGTAGTAATGCAGGCAAAATGATGGAAAACAGCGTCAAAATATTATCATGGAATGTGGGAGGGATCTCTTCTCCGGCAAAACGTAAGTTAATTATTAAGACGCTTGCCAAAGAAAAGCCAGATCTAGTGTTTCTGCAGGATGGGTCGCCGACAGACAGCAAGAGTGGGCTTCCACCCACTGGATTATTTTGGTTACCTCTGTCATCACTAAGGAACTCCTCGTTCCTCCCTGATGATTGATGTAAGCCACTGAAGTTAAGTTGTCCGACAGGAACCTGATAAACTGGACCGAAGCTAACTGAGGCCAGGTCAAAATAGCATAGAAAATTGCCCTCAGTTCCAGAATGTTTATAGGAAGAGCAGACTCTGACTGAATCCAAATTCCCTGAGCCTTTAGGGATCCCTAAACTGCTCCCCATCCTAGAAGACTGACGTCTGTCGTCACAATCCCCCCAGATGGTCTGCAAAACCAGGTTCCCTGGGAGAGATGATCCCGAGACAACCACCATTGAAGAGAATCCCTTGTCTCCTTTTCCAAAAGTATTCGAGGAGACAAGTTTGCATAATTTCCGCTCCATTGCCTTAGCATACTTAACTGCAGAGGTCTGAGATGGAACCTAGCAAACGGGATGATGTCCATTGCTGCTACCATCAGCCCTATTACCTCCATGCACTGAGCCACTGAAGGCCGAGGAGAGAACTAAAGAGCCAGACAAGTATCGAACATCTTTGGTTTCCTGACTACTGTCCGGAAAATCATCATTGATAGAGAAACTATTATTGTTCCCACGAAAGAACCCTTGTACTTGGGGCTAAGGAACTCTTTCCCAAATTTACCTTCCGTCCGAGAGATCTCAGAAAGGATAACAACATATCCATGAAGGAACTTGCTTGTTGTTGAATGGGAACATGCAAATACACATCTTTAAATCCACAGTTTTCATAGATTGACCCTCTTGGATCAAGGGAGAACGGAACGAATACCTTCCATCTGAAGGACGGTACTCTGAGGAATTTTTAAGACTCCTGGGATCTAAAATAGATCTGAAGGTTCCCCCAGACCCTGTTCCTGAATCCAAACAGGAACTATCACTCCCATGACAGAGTGGTCCCCAACGCAGAGTAAGAACGCCTCTATTCTTCTGCAGATAATCTTGAAAGCAGAGACCCGCCCCTGGGAGAAAAAGTCCTAAACTCCATATTGTATCCCTAGGATACAGAGTCCTCCCAAATTGGGGGCAGGCCTATCTTACTGTCTTTGGTTCACCAACAGGATTCTTGGATTGCTTTCCTATTCCAAGATTGACTGGTTCATCAGGAAGATTAGCCTGCTCCTGCATTGGAAGAAGAAGTTGAACAACTTCCTTTGACAGTTCTAAAGGAACTAACATACACTGATCACAGTTTTCTTATCCTGAGGTAAGGAATGTCCCTTACCTCTCGTAATATCAGAGAGACTTTCCGATAAAACAGGTCCAAACAAGGTCTGTCCCTTGTAGGGAATCACCAAATGTTTATACTCAGATGAGGCATCCGCAGACCTATATCTTTCCTCTAACGCTCTGCGGGCCATGTGGCAAAGCATGAAATCTTAGCTCCCAGCCTAACAACCTTGAAGTGGAGCCTCTGAAATAAAGGAGTTGGCTAAATTAATTGCCTTAAACCAATACTGGATTTCTTTGAGGGGAGTGTCTGTCCAAATAGAATCAGACAACGCACCAAAACGTTACGCCACCGTGCTGGTGACAAGTAATGCAAATCGCAGGTAGTTGTAGACTCTGACGTACACCCAATCCCTGGATACCATTGATAAGACTCCTTGAAAGAGTCTGCTATCACTGGGGGAAAAGGGGGGGGACCCAGTTTCTCCCTATCCTTCCAATCATCCTTGTAAAGTTTACTGGACTTATTAGAACTGACCAGGGAAACAAAGACCTCCCAAAGTAACAAACGGAGGTGCTCAAGTTAAAAACTGAAAGAGAACACTTCAGTATCAAACAAAGGAATTACACAGACAGAGTCTGAGATTTTCCTCTTATTTACCACCGAAGTATCCTCCTCTTCGGGTTCCAGAGAAGAAAATTTGGAAAATAGCTACTTAAATACCTTTTCTCAAGTGTTTTCCCGTAGCATGGAAAAAAACAGACAATGCATCAGAGATCGCTTCAACGGAAAACGCAGGGCATTGTATGTGTGGGCTATATAAAAAACGTTACTGTCTCTTTAAATCTTAAAGAGAAACTTTTTTATTTAAGTGGTAGTTCTCTCACAACATAGGGAACAGAAAAAAAAAAGATTAATCAAGTAAAAGTCTAAACTTCTTTTTTTTTTAACACATAAAAAACCATTACTGTCGAGGGGGGGCGGAGCGCAGCCGTGCAGGAACATGGCCGCACTTTGACACAGCTCCGTTACACATTCCCACTCACTGGCTCTAATATGGTGATCTAAGGGGCAAATGAGGGTCTAAATAACGACTATATCACCTCTAACCGAAGGGCACATAGTCCAAGTTGTTGCCGCACTCCAGATGTACTTTAAAGAGCAGAGAGACTCCTCCGCAAATACAGGCCTGCTTCGGCGATTCCCCGCCTAGTGATCTCTGACCGGGGGACCTCACGACCTACCTGCCTGAGCTGACCTGCCGCATCGAAGTGCCCGGAGTAACGGAGAAAGACCCGGGGCAGAACAATCGAACGGATCCCCGCGATCAGCCGCACGCCCGCACATTACCCACGTGGCGTCTCTCCTAACTGAACAACGGCAGCCTGCGCTCACTCGCCCGGCCACGAACATCCTCACCAGGCCCATCAGCGCACAGGTATAAAGCCGCATAAGGCCCCTAACACCACACCAGTAAAGTTGTGCCTTTATGACCCGGGCCCATAGTTTACATCTTGACAACTGGGAGGAGGGTTCCTTTGGGCCTACACACCATCCCATAACCACGATAAACGCAGACCTAGTTGGTGGTCACGGAGGGCCCCGGATTGCCTTGTAATCGCCCTGCACAGTCGCTTCACCACCTGACAGCCCAAATCCTGATACATACTACAGAAAGAAACGGGTTAGCTCACTATACTAATGGCGACTAGGCAGAAGCCGAAAGCAGACAAAAAGGCCTCCATCCCAGCCGCTGCTACTATGTCCTCATTCTTCCATAAACAGGATAACGAAGCCCCTGACCCTGCTAAGGAACTCCTGATGGCTGATACACCCATATTACAAGATCAGGACCCTGCTCCACACTCACAGCAGCTCAATCTGATACAGCAGACTATCTCCCAGCTTCCCTCCAAATCCGACCTTGCAGATCTAAAATCTTTCATTAAAACGGAGATGTCTTCCTTGAAAAAGAACATTGGAGAACTTGGGGCTAGAATAGAATGTCTAGAAGAGGGACAAGACACCTTAGATACCATGATGTCCAATGCTAACCACCAAATGATTAGACAGGATCTCACGATGCAAGCACTCCAACTTAAAATAGAAGACCTCGACAACAGAGGTCGCAGGAGTAATCTGAGGATAAGAGGAGTCCCTGAAGAAGCAACTCAGGACTGCCTTGTCTCCTACCTGCTACAACTATTCGAATACATTGCCCCAGCCCTTAAACTTACTGAAACATCACTGGAACGTGCACACAGAGCACTGAGACCAGTCCCAAAACCACCTAATCCTCCCAGGGACATTATTGTTAAATTTGCTCACTACTTAGAGAAGGAGGAGATTTGGAGACAAGTACGCCTGCAGAAGGAGATTAAGTTCCAGACCTATAGTATTCAAATATTCCAGGATATTAGCCCAGCAACAATTGAAAGGAGAAGAGGAATACGTTATATTACCCAAGTCCTACAAGAAAGGCGAGTGAAATATAGATGGGGGTTCCCATTCAGCCTCATAGTCCAGCATGATGGAAAAACACACGTCTACAAAGATACCGAAGACTTGGACGCTCTCTCAAAAGGTCTTAACATTCAATTCCCTCAACCGAACCTGTTACGGTTGCCTCCAGGCTGGCTGGAAGTTGGACCGTAGAAAAGGATGCTCCTAGCGCTCACCAAAGGAGCAGCAGCACCGTGGACACTATAACTACTGCGTAGCCACCATCAGTAATGCAGACTATATGAACCACCGCTGCTGGGCTGGTATCTCGCCGTCTGCTCTGCGCCCTGGACCTACGACCAGGCTCCAGTAGGCGAACCTCTTCCTTCTGTAGCAATCCCTGTAGCTAAGGGAGTATGAAAAACATAGCAATCCCTGTAGTGATTATAAGCTGTCCCCTACAAACATGAGTCAAAGCTTCAAGTTAGAGGGTCAACATAGGTCTGATGTGCTGGAGCACACAGCCTCCTTTTTATTGAGGTTACATGCAAACAGGACACTCTCAGGGGGAGGCATAAAATCCCCCATCACACATTTGATATTAGATAGAGAGACACTCCCTTTGACAGGCCACAACATTTACTTCAGCAGATAACATTACACACAATAAAACAATGCAGTCCACCTTATCAATACTAGAAGTCTGATTAGACAATGGGAAAGTTGATCACTAAACCTAATTAGAGCTAATCCCAGCAGACTTGTATTTAGAATAGGTTTCTTGAAGCTGAACAAAATTTAACTCTTAATGGCACACAATGAAACTGAACCAAGTGGGAGAAAGCCAGGGACAAGTCATTTCACAGGTCTGGGGACATAGTCTTAAAGGGGCATTGTTCATCAAAGTCACAATATGTCCCCAGATGGTTCTTAAAGGGCCATACACACCCAATAAAAGTTAATATGTTCTCAGGGGCACAATCTTCCAGGGGCCATAGTCATGAGGAAGGAGGCTGGCAAATAGGCTTCTCCAAAATCCAGGGAAGCAGGGCAATTTTCCATTTAAAGGGCCAGTTACAAACAGCAGTTTGTAACATATCTCCCCTTTTGGAGGGAGACTAACCAGGCACCTGACCTTCTGTCGGTCAGTGCCTAAGTTAGTCTCGCAACCCACCCACAAATAAACATTAGCAGCACAGTAGCCCCCCCACAATAAGTAGTACTGGCCTGTAGGTTCCAGGTTATAGGATGAAAGGGTAGCATCCTCTGCCTTCCTGGTGCAGCTGGGCAAATAGCTGATGGTACTTGGGGGGCAGAGGCCAGCGGCACTCTGCCCTGGTGCCAGCGCTTCTGCTGGGGTGAGGGGTTTGCAGGCCAGTCCTGTAACAAGGGGGTCTGTAGGGCAGAGGCCAGCAGCGCTCTGTCCTGATGCCAGCTCTTCTGCTGGGGGAATTGGGGCATAGTCCTGCCCGGTGGCAAAGGGAACGTGGGGGTCAGTGGGGGTTAACATCTCCACTGTTAACCCTGGGCCCAAGTTAGGAGTTAGCTGGGGAGGGGGAGATTGGCTTACCTCCTCCTCCTGATACTCCGGTGGCCGTTGGGAAGGGAGGTCGATGCTCTCCGCTTCCTGTGGAACATGCTGCGGCTGGGGAGAGAGACCGGTTGTCTCCTCTCCCTGGAAGGCACACTCCGGCTGGGGAGGGAGGTCGATGCTCTCCCCTCCCTGTAGCTGGGTCTGTCGCTGGGGATCTGGGCCGCCTGCCCAGCATCCCTGTAGGGCCGGTAGAGAGACTGCGGTCCCATCTCCACCTGCCTGCTGGGGGTCCTCCCAGGACCAGTCTATGAGGCCTGCTGCCTCTGGTATCTCTGGTTGGGGAAGGAGACTGGTTGTCTCTTCCCTCTGCACAGTATACTGCCGCTGGGGAGGGAGGTCGCTGCTCTCCTCTCCCTGTGGAACATGCTGCGGCTGGGGAGAGAGACCAGGTGTCCATACCCTCAAACTCCACAGTTGGCGCTCAAAGGCTCGTGCCGCTTCGTTCTCAGTAGCCAATTCCCGGATGAGGCGACTGACTACCTCCTGTGCAGGGTCTGGACCATATCGGACTAGCCGCCTCTTTACCTCTGGAACGAAATCAGCGCCCTCATAGCGACGGATCAGGTTGAGGTGCTCTTCACAGGGTTCTGACCAGTATCTTGTCAGCTCCATGCTGCTGTAGGTAGGGACGCTGCGCAGTGGCTAGCGTTGCCCTCAATAACTTTCCTACGATACCAGTGCTGTTGTGGTGCTGCTCCTTGCGCTAGGACGCCAATCCCACCGCTGCCGCCAAATGTTACGGTTGCCTCCAGGCTGGCTGGAAGTTGGACCGTAGAAAAGGATGCTCCTAGCGCTCACCAAAGGAGCAGCAGCACCGTGGACACTATAACTACTGCGTAGCCACCATCAGTAATGCAGACTATATGAACCACCGCTGCTGGGCTGGTATCTCGCCGTCTGCTCTGCGCCCTGGACCTACGACCAGGCTCCAGTAGGCGAACCTCTTCCTTCTGTAGCAATCCCTGTAGCTAAGGGAGTATGAAAAACATAGCAATCCCTGTAGTGATTATAAGCTGTCCCCTACAAACATGAGTCAAAGCTTCAAGTTAGAGGGTCAACATAGGTCTGATGTGCTGGAGCACACAGCCTCCTTTTTATTGAGGTTACATGCAAACAGGACACTCTCAGGGGGAGGCATAAAATCCCCCATCACACATTTGATATTAGATAGAGAGACACTCCCTTTGACAGGCCACAACATTTACTTCAGCAGATAACATTACACACAATAAAACAATGCAGTCCACCTTATCAATACTAGAAGTCTGATTAGACAATGGGAAAGTTGATCACTAAACCTAATTAGAGCTAATCCCAGCAGACTTGTATTTAGAATAGGTTTCTTGAAGCTGAACAAAATTTAACTCTTAATGGCACACAATGAAACTGAACCAAGTGGGAGAAAGTCATTTCACAGGTCTGGGGACATAGTCTTAAAGGGGCATTGTTCATCAAAGTCACAATATGTCCCCAGATGGTTCTTAAAGGGCCATACACACCCAATAAAAGTTAATATGTTCTCAGGGGCACAATCTTCCAGGGGCCATAGTCATGAGGAAGGAGGCTGGCAAATAGGCTTCTCCAAAATCCAGGGAAGCAGGGCAATTTTCCATTTAAAGGGCCAGTTACAAACAGCAGTTTGTAACAGAACCCTAAAGACTCGGATCCACCCTCCACAAGCAATCAAGCAGACCCCAAGCCGCAAAGACCACAGTGGTCCCAAGCCATCAAAAAGAAAAAACTGGACCTTCTTTCATCCTAGGTCCCCTTCACCAGCCGCGCCCACGGGCGCCTGACTGCTATGCAGAAATGCAAGTACAGAAGACACAGAATCTCTCTCTCAGGACACGATAAGTATAATATGGCACAATGTAACTCACTAGTGGGGAGATGGGAACTGGGATTAATGTTGGACTGCCTTGAAATGTTGCTCACTTTCTTTGTAACTACCATGTTTTTTTACTGCTTTTAAAAAAAAAGGAAAAAAAAAAAGGTTTTGACTTCACTCCTCCCCCTCCCCATCTCCTATCCCCCTCCCTCCCCTCCCACGCCTTTCCTCCCCACCTACCTGCCTACTACCTACAAAATCTTCCCACGACACGTGATCTGTAATTGGCATGATTTCCTTTTTTTGCTTTGAAATGTGGGGTTACTGTACTGTAAGAGATTCTTGCGGGAGGGTGGTTATTGTACAATGTAGATCCGTAACTGTATAAGATTTTGTTTTAATTGCATTCCCTTCCATCCCCCTCAAATATAGGCTACTAACTCTCCCCACCCCAACCCTTCCAAAAATAAGCACTAACCAGATTTGACACGAACCCATGCCCCCCCCCCCCCCTCCAACTATTATAACCAGAGGAAAATTCATCTTCCACCTTTAAGTCTTGCCCCCAGGGCCTGTAACCAGATTTACTTAAATCCACACTAATATTACCTGAGAGTCTAAGCGGTTCGCCCCCTTTTCTTGAACCCTGCCACCCAAGGCAAGATTATATTACTACCTTCATACACGGACCGCTATAACCGTAGGCGACCCACCCCGTAGTCCCTAGAGGAACTCCTCTCATCTACCCTTTGAACTAAACCCTCTCCCAAAGTTTGCCTCCAATCAATCACTCAAAATTCTTTTCGATGAGTCAGTACCAGTTGGGATGTGACACCCCCTATCCCTTAACTCATGTTATTGATGGTTCTCTCAATAACTCTTGTTCTTTTGTTAAATGTTTTTCGTTTTAAGAGATTGTATGTTATGTTTAATGCTACCTCAAAACTGCATGGCCAGTTGTTTAGGCCGTGCTTGGGCCCCCCCGGTCCGTCCCGTGCACGGATACTCATACCCATAATACAACAAATAGAAACCCTACTAGTCACACACTATACAATTCCACCCCAAAACATAGATAATGGCTAACCTAAAGACTAGACCCCATGCTAGCAATGACATAACTATATACTCCATCAATGCAAAAGGCCTGAACATACCCTCCAAGAGGTCGACAGCCTCCAAAGACTTCCACAGACTTGGAGCAGACCTTGTGTTCCTACAGGAAACCCATTTTCGCAAAGGGAAAGAACCCTCCACCTTCACACGCACCTTTGGCAGATGCTTCTGGGCATCACATTGTAGTAACAAGAAAAATGGGGTGGGGATCTTACTTAAGAAAAATATACCCTTCACCTCAATACAAACGATAAGAGACAGAGAAGGCAGATACCTTCTTCTAACTGGCCTATTATACGGGAGACCTATTACACTGGTCTCAGTATATGCCCCCAACACCGCACAACATTCCTTCATGAAAAAAATCAAAAACCTAGTTTTAGACCACCAGAAGGGCACACTCATCATATGTGGAGACCTAAACACTGCTCTCAACCCTAAGTTAGACTGCTCAACACTCCACTCCTCCACACCATTATCGAGGATCTCCAAAATTAAATCACATTTAGAGAAAATCGTAGCCCAAGATGTGTGGCGGACCTTACACCCGCAGACTAAAGATTTCACCTACTTCTCATACCCACATGGTGTTTACACCAGAATTGACTATGTGTTTGCGGATGTGGGGGGCTTATCTCTTTTCAATTCGGCCTCGATATCCCCAATCACATGGTCCGACCACGCCTCCATAGTTTGCTCAATGACATGGCCTTCTAAACCCATAAAAGATTTCCTCTGGAGACTCGACGAACACTTACTGACAGATCCGGGAGTGATCTCCAAACTGACAGAATCCCTCACAGAGTACTTCACACATAACTCCCTACCTGAGACCCACGCCCACACTCTCTGGGAAGCGCATAAGAGCGTCATAAGGGGGAATCTGATAGCCCTTAAGGCACACATGAATAAATCCAAGAGAGAATACACAAACTCCCTGATAACACAAATACTCCACTTGGAATCCCGACACAAGAAATTCCCCTCCGACAGAAACCTGTTAGACGAAATAACGACTCTCAGACAGACTCTAGCTTCCCATCTCGACAAGACACATAAAAGGCAAGCTTTCCTCACCCAACAAAAAAACTACGAAGGAAGAAACAAATCAGGCAGATTATTAGCGAGATACCTCAAGCAAAAAACACACCAAAAATACATCATGCAGTTAAAGGATAACAGAGGTATCCCCCAATTCTCCACTCAGAACATCTCTAAAGCCTTCAAATACTTCTTCCAGAAATTATATAACATACAACCCACCGACCCCAGTAACCCATCCCAAATCTCCACCAGGGCACAATTAATAGAGGGATATCTCAACAAACTACATATACCACAATTAAACGACCAGCAGAAAGAAAAACTAGAAAACCCCATCTCCCTGTCTGAACTTAAATTAGCCCTGAGGCACCTGCCCAACGGAAAAGCGCCAGGCCCAGATGGCTTTAGCAACAAATATTACTCAACCTTCCAAGATACTCTCACTCCCCACATGCTGAAATATTTTCAATCTATAGATGAAAGTAATTCATTCCCCTCTTCCGCACTGGAAGCCCACATAATTTTAATCCCCAAACCAAACAAACCCCAAGACCTTCCCAGTAGCTATCGGCCAATATCATTGCTAAACACCGATGTAAAGATATTTGCTCGCATATTGGCACTCAGATTGAATGACGTCCTCCCAGACCTGATCCACCTGGATCAGGTCGGGTTTGTACCTGGAAGGGAAGCTAAAGACAACACGGTCAGGGCCTTAAATTTGATCCACTACGCTAGAACTAAAAACATCCCCTCTGTAGTATTATCCACCGACGCAGAGAAGGCCTTTGACCGTGTTGCCTGGGACTTCATGCGGGCCACATTGACCCACATGGGTCTGGGCACGAAGACCCTTACTAGGATCTTTTCATTATACTCTTGCCCCACGGCTAGATTGTTAGTCAATGGAACTCTATCCCCTCCATTTCCTATTAACAACGGCACACGCCAAGGCTGCCCCTTATCCCCCCTTCTATTTGCCTGCGTCATAGAAGCTTTAGCAATTAAGATCAGGCAGAACCCTCAGATAACAGGTATCAATATTAAAAACCACAGATACGTTGTGTCACTATTTGCCGACGACATGCTCCTTACTCTCACTAACCCTGACCACTCGATACCCCATCTTCTGGACGAATTTGCAAACTTTAAACTCCTTTCTAACTTTGTTATTAATATGTCCAAATCAGAAATTTTAAATGTCAACATGAAAGGCCCTTCCCTGGACGCCACACGAGCAGTTTCCCCCTTCACTTGGTGCACTCATTCTCTAAAGTACTTGGGAATCCATCTGACCTCCTCACACGACGACCTATTCCACCTCAATTACACCCCTATCAAGCACAATATCATACGAGACCTCTCCTCATGGGGTTCCAAGAACCTAACGTGGCTAGGACGTATCGAAACCATTAAAATGAATATTTTCCCACGCATATTATATCTTCTCCAGACACTACCGATCCCACTCCCCAAGACATTCCTTCCATCCCTTCAGAGAGCATTCAGCGACTTCATTTGGCGTCGCAGACCGCCAAGAATTAGCAAACAAACAATGTTGACTTCCAAATCACAAGGGGGGCTGGGGGTCCCCGACCTCGCCGCCTACCGCCAAGCGATCTTTTTACAACGCATTGTAGACTGGAATATCCACTACAACCATAAAAGGTGGGTCACACTAGAACACCTATCGATAGATAAACCTCACTTAGGAAGGCTGTGTTGGAGCAGCCCTCGCCTACTAAAGTCCATCAACTCATCCAACCCAATAATACAGGAAACATTTCAGGTCTGGGAACATACAATCAATACATCTCACTTCATTTCATCAATCCCTTCACCCTTGACCTCCTTGATAGAAAACGGAGAGTTTATCATTAGACCATACACCACACAAACCACCACAGGAGCCACAAACAGAGATCTTACAATACACGACCTAACCAGTAACGAAATCCTCCTCTCACAAAATGACTTGGTAACAAAAGGCCTCGCATGCTTTGAAGACTGGTTTACATATGCACAGGTAACCCATTTTATCACCAAACACCAGGGCTATAGAAATATGATCAGGCCCCTGACCTCTTTTGAAACCCTTTGCACCCAAGAACCCCCCCTACGACATACACTCTCGATTATATATAAGATCCTGACCCACACTCCCCCAGGCCATATCCCCCCTTACCTTGAAAGTTGGGAGAGGGACCTGGGAGTAATCATCTTACCTCACACGAGTAGATTAATGTTCCAGGGCACAAAAAAATCCTCTATCTCATCCTCAATTCAAGAAGTTAATTTTAAACTCTTGCATAGATGGTACCTAACCCCGAGAAAGCTAAACCGTCTCTTCCCCTCCCACAGCAACAAATGTTGGCGCTGCGGTCATGTTAACAGTGACACCGCCCACATGTGGTGGTGGTGCAACAGCATCCAGAATTTCTGGAGAAACACCATCTCCGAAATGGAGACCATTTTGACAACCCAATTCCCGATTGACCCCCTCATTTGGCTACTACACAAACCCCCCCCAACACTTAAATATAAACCCTACCTACACCTCCTCAACATTATGACCAATGGGGTTAAAGTATTGATAGCTAAGAACTGGAAAAGTAGGGAGGCCCCCTCTATGAATATGTGGATCACAAAAGTCACGGAAATACTAGATCTGGAGGAATACTACTTCCTCAAAAATGACAAAATGGACTCCTATGCGGAACTCTCCCAGCTTTGGACCACTTACATCCAAAATAAACACAAAGGCACCAATTAGTTAGTCTTCCCAAAAATCAGTCAGGTTTCCTCCCATTCACTACCTCTACATAACACGCTAGCAGGGGATCCAAAAGCATCCCACACCCATCACACTCATGTTCTGTGCGCGGGCGGAGCGGGGGCGCCCAACCTCCGTTCATGTAAATTGTTTTGTATTTAAATTCTCAATTTTTAAAAAAAGGATAATCAGGACAATACCCTTTGGTAGTTACCTCCCAGTTTCTTGCGATCCTACAACAGGACTCTATCACAGACTTTTCAACCATAACCTGATATCGCAGAACACTCAGAACGGACATCCTGGGAGGTCCTGCCATTTTGTGCCGATAGGCACCTTGCATTTCGACTTTATCCTTAAAAATTAACTGCTGTTGTTGTACCTGGCGACCTGGAGCTGCGTCTCCAACTACTTGTAACCTCATTTTTTTTTATCCTACAATAAAGCTGTTTCAAAAAAAAAAAAAAAAAAAAAAAAAAAAACATTACTGTCTCTTTAAATTTTAAAGAGAACCTTTTTTATTTAAGTGGCAGTTCTCTCACAACATAGGGAACAGATAAAGATGATTAATCAAATAAAATCTTAACTTTTTTAACACATAAAAAAACGTTACTGTCTCTTTAAATTTTAAACAGTAACTTTTTTTTTTCTTATTGTGGGCAGAAATGGCTGAGTAGGTATAAGCCCTCTACACCTCAGATTAACCCAGCTGAGGTGCCTGTTAGCCCTTCTGCACAAATTGAGATAGTTGAAGCGTTGTCTAAACGCAACCACTCTGACCTAAAGGTCCTTCTCCCCTTCTGAAAAAAACGGAAGTGTTTTTAAAACAAGATGCTGTCTTTATTAAAAAAGCGAAGTAGCTGGAATATTCAGCACTGAGCTGTCACTGAGCAGCCAGGAGCTGACATACATGTAGCCATTTTTCCAGCTCACACCCACTTCTGTGTGCACTTGCATTCCCGCAAGGGGCGCGCTTCTCTAAATTACCAAGTGTTCTCTGAGTACATAACCCCAATCGCAGACAATCTAGCTAAAGTTCTTCATGCCTTCCGATAACCGGAAGTACTAGAAAAGAACGGTGCGCAACAAACTTGGCACCACACAAGCTCCACCCATCGTGGGTGTTTGAATATGCAATTCCCGGTTGCCATTGTTATTGTACAAAAATAAGCCCCAGGGAACAATTAGCAGACTTATCGGCTTCCTTTTGTCAGATAGCTGCTGGCTGAAATATTATAGTGAAACACCCTCACACTGAGCCTCTCTGCTCATCGTTTACAATATGGAATCTCCCGGTCGGTTATTATTAGACCTGAACCCGCCGGGAGAAGAGAGTCACCTGACACATTTAGCCCTAGTGCCTGCGCCCAAACTGCCTATAGCACCAGTGCCTGTGTCCAAGCTGCCTTCTTGTGTCCCTTAATACCCTAGGACAATCTATCTCCTTCAAAGAGCTCACTTACAATGAGGTCTGTAAAAAATTAAAGTGCCCAAAATTGTTCTCAATTTTCATTTCTACCCCCAGAAATAAAGTCAGCACTTACCTCATCTTCTGCCTGGCAGCAAGGCAGTTCCCAGGTGTGAGAGGTCCTCTCCCTCCCATGGACCTGCAATTAAACGAAATTCCTGAGTAAATACCCCTCAGGTTTTCAGTGTAAGGGCAGCATCAGAATATGGGAGGCACAGTGAGAATTGTGTCCCACAAGTTCCCATTGCTCTAAAGCCACAAATGCTCTACTGAAGAGACTGATATGGACTACGGCTACACCCTAGAACAAAGCAGCACAATCTTGCACTACTTTAAAAATAATAAACTCTTAATTGAAGAATCTTTTCTAACACCTCACTTTACCACTTCCTATCACTAACGTAGGTAAAGAGAATGACTAGGGTGGGAGGGAAGGGAGGAGCTATTAAACAGCTTTGCTGTGGTGCTCTTTGCCGCCTCCTGCTGACCAGGAGGTGAATATCCCATTAGTAATTAAGATGATCCATGGACTCATCGTGTCATTAAAAAGAAAGAGATGTAGACTGTCTGAAATCCTTCATATCCTGAAGATAAAACTTCAAGGCTCGATCCACATCCAAAATTTAATTATGAAGTAACCTCTCCTTAGGTGAAGAAGGGTTAGGGCACAAAGAAGGAAATATTTCCTGATAAATGTTACAGTTAGACACAACCTTGGGAAAAAATTCCAAACCAGTGCGAAGAACAGCCTTATCAGCGTGAAAAAACAAATAAGGAGGCTGACATTGCAAGGCAGCCAACTCTGAAACTCTGAGTGCCGATGCAAAAGCCAACAGGAAGAGAACCTTCCAAGAAAGAATCTTAAAGGGACACTGAACCCAAATTTTTTCTTTCATGATTCAGATAGAGCATGCAATTTTAAGCAACTTTCTAATTTACATCTAAACTTACATTCTTGCATTTCAAATAAAGATACCAAGAGAATGAAGAAAATTTGATAATAGGAGTAAATTAGAAAGTTGCTTGAAATTGCATGCACTGTCAGAATCACAAAAGAAAAAAAAAATGGGTTTATTGTCCCTTTAACCCCTTAAGGACCAAGGACGTACGCCACACGTCCTCAAAAAAAAGTCAGTTAATGACCGAGGACGTGTGGCGTACGTCCTTGGTCTGGAAAGCAGCTGGAAGCGATCCTGCTCGCTTCCAGCTGCTTTCCGGTTATTGCAGTGATGCCTTGATATGGAGGCATCCTGCAATAACCCCCCTTGGCCATCCGATGCAGAGAGAGCCAATCTGTGGCCCTCTCTGCACCGGACATCGGTGGCCGGTATCGTTGGTGGGTGGGAGCAAGTCTGGGAGGCGGGTGGGCGGCCATCGGTGTGCCGGATGAAGGGGAGGGGGGCAGGATCGGGGGCGGGACAGGCGGGGGCGCGCACGGGAGCGCGCGCATGCACAGGGGGCGGCGGGCGGGCGCGTGCACGGGGTGGGAGCGGGAGGGAACCGCTACACTGCAGCAAAAGTTAAGTTAAGAAGAGTAAAAAACAACAACATTTAACTAAATAAATTATGATCTAAGGGTTCTGGAAGGGGTGGGGGGTTGGTCTGGGGGGGGGGGAGCTACACTACAGAAAAGGGCTATGAAAAAACCAATAAACATACTTTTGTTACTAAACTGGGTACTGGCAGACAGCTGCCAGTACCCAAGATGGCGCCCATTAAGGCAGAGGGGGTGGGTTAGAAAGCTGTTTGGTGGGGGATCAGTGAGGTTGGGGGCTAAGGGGGGATCCTACACAGCAGCATATGTAAATATGCCAATATGGGAGGCTGAGCTCTAAACTAAAGCTAAAATTAACCCTGCAAGCTCCCTACAAGCTACATAATTAACCCCATCACTGCTAGCCATAATACACGTGTGATGCGCAGCGGCATTTGGCGGCCTTCTGATTACCACAAAGCAACGCCAAAGCCATATATGTCTGCTATTTCTGAATAAAGGGGATCCCAGAGAAGCATTTACAACCATTTGTGCCATAATTGAACAAGCTGTTTGTAAATGATTTCAGTGAGAAACCTAAAATTGTGAAAAATGTAACGTTTTTTTTTTATTTGATCGCATTTGGAGGTGAAATGGTGGCATGAAATATACCAAAATGGGCCTAGATCAATACTTGGGGTTGTCTACTACACTATACTAAAGCTAAAATTGCCCCTAAAAGCTCCCTACATGCTCCCTAATTAACCCCTTCACTGCTGGGCATAATACACGTGTAGTGCGCAGTGGCATTTAGCAGCCTTCTAATTACCAAAAAGCAACGCCAAAGCCATATATGTCTGCTATTTCTGAACAAAGGGGATCCCAGAGATTAATTTAAAATAATTTAAGCCATAATTGCACAAGCTGTTTGTAAATAATTTCAGTGAGAAACCAAAAGTTTGTGAAAAAATTAGGGAAAAAGTGAACATTTAATATTTAATCGCATTTGGCGGTGAAATGGTGGCATGAAATATACCAAAATGGGCCTAGATCAATACTTTGGGATGTCTACTAAAAAAAAATATATACATGTCAAGGGATATTCAGAGATTCCTGAAAGATATTAGTGTTCTAATGTAACTAGCGCTAATTTTGAAAAATAATGGTTTGGAAATAGCAAAGTGCTACTTGTATTTATGGCCCTATAACTTATATAAAAAAGCAAAGAAGATGTAAACATTGGGTATTTCTAAACTCAGGACAAAATTTAGAAACTATTTAGCATAAGTGTTTTTTGGTGGTTGTAGATGTGTAACAGATTTTGGGGGTCAAAGTTAAAAAAAGTGTGTTTTTTTCCATTTTTTCCTCATATTTTATAAAAATTTTTATAGTAAATTATAAGATATGATGAAAATAATAGTATCTTTAGAAAGTCAATTTAATGGCGAGAAAAACGGTATATAATATGTGTGGGTACAGTAAATGAATAAGAGGGAAATTACAGCTAAACGCAAACACTGCAAAAATGTAAAAATAGCCTTGGTCCCAAACGGACAGAAAATGGAAAAGTGCTGTGGTCATTAAGGGGTTAATGTCAATAGAGTGCATAAGTTCAAACGAAACCCTCCGCAACAGCATAAGAACCAAGTTCAAGCTCCAGGGTGGAGCAGAATGTCTAAAGACAGGCCTGATTCTAGACAGAGCATGAACAAAAGACTGAATATCTGGAAGCTCCGCAAGCCTCTTGTGCAGCAAAACAGATAACGCCAAAATCTGTCCTTTTAAAGAACTTGCGACAAGCCCCTTCTCCCACCCATACTGGAGAAAGGACAGAATCCTAGATACCTTAACCTTGTGCCAAGGATATCCATGTTTCTCACACCAGGACAAGTAAGTCCTCCACACCTTATGATAGATGCGACGAGTGACCGGCTTCCTGGCCTGAACGAGAGTATCAATCACTCTCTCAGAGAATCCTCTCTTGGCTAAGGCTAAGCGTTCAATCTCCACACAGTCAGCCTCAGATAATCTAGATTTTGATGTTTGAAGGAACCCTGTACCAGCAGATCCCTGCTGATGACATCCCCACCAGATCCGCAAATCACGTCCTCCGCAGCTACACCGGAGCAATCAGAATACCAAAGCTTGCTCCTGCTTGATGCGGGCCACTACACGAGGTAGAAGTGGCAATGGTGGAAAAATGTAAAC
The DNA here is from genome assembly GCF_027579735.1 of Bombina bombina. Taxonomy (NCBI): domain Eukaryota; kingdom Metazoa; phylum Chordata; class Amphibia; order Anura; family Bombinatoridae; genus Bombina; species Bombina bombina. The sequence goes on from NC_069503.1 coordinate 537,792,276, forward strand.
TAGGTTGAACCCCCAAGGCATTGTCAAGGCATCGACCAGTTCTGCCTGGGGATCCCTGGACCGCAACTCGTACTTAGGTAGCTTGCAATTGAGTCTGGACGCCATGAGATCTCCGCAAACACCTTGGGGTGGAGAGACCATTCCCCGGGATGAAAGGATTGTCTGCTGAGAAATCCGCTTCCCAGGTGTCCAAACCCAGAATGTGGATTGCTTATAGCGAGCAGTTGTGGGACTCTGCCCACACCATTATCCGAGATACCTCTGCCATTGCTAGAGAGCTTCTCGTCCCCCTGATGGTTTATGTAGGCCACTGAGGTAATGTTGTCTGTCTGGAATCTGATAAAGCTGAATGACTCCAGGAGAGGCCAAGCTTTCAGAGCATTGTGGATCACTCAAAGTTCCAGTGTATTGATCGGGAGGAGAGACTCCTCTCGAGTCCACCTTTCTTGTGCCATCCTGGCACCCCACAAACCCCCCTATCCTGCCAGACTCGCGTCCGTGGTCAAAATCTCCAAGGACGGTCTCAGGAAGGATTTCCTGTGGGACAGTTGTTCCGGATGGATTTACCAAGAGAGGGATTCCCTTGTCCGATCGTCCAGAGAAATCTGTTGGGATAGGTCTGAGTGATCGCCGTTCCACTTCCTTAACATACACAGCTGAAGAGGTCTGAGGTGGAACCTGGCAAATGGTATGACATCGATGTTGGATACCATGAGCTTAATCACCTCCATACACTGAGCCACAGAGGGTCTTGAGAAGGACTGAAGGGCAGGTGGACGCAATCTTCCTGCGTCGCTGATCTGTGAGGAATATCATGGACATAGAGTCTATTATCGTGCCCAGGAATTCCACCCTGTTGCTGGGAACCAGGGAACTCTTTCCTGAGTTTATCTTCCATCCATGAGACTGAAGGAGAAGAAGAAGAGCCCTCAAGTGTTCCTTTGCGAGACTGAACGATAGCGCCTGAACTAGGATGTCGTCCAGATAGGGCGCTACAGCAATGCCTCTGGATCTTGCTACTGCAAGAATTGCCCCTAGAACCTTTGTGAAGACTCTCAGGCCGTCGCCAGACCAAAGGGAAGGGCCACAAACTGGAAGTGTTGGTCCAGACACGCAAATCTCAGGAACCTGAAGTGATCCCTGTGGATTGGTACATGAAGGTAGGCATCCTTCAAGTCTATTGTTGTCATGAATTGTCCCTCTTGAACTAGGGGCAGAATAGATCTGATTGTTTCCATTTTGAACGATGGAACTGCCAGAAACTTGTTTAAATATTTTAGGTCCAGAACTGGGCGGAATGTGCCCTCCTTCTTTGGGACCATGAAAAGGTTTGAATAGTACCCTAGACCTCTTTCTGTTGGAGGTACTGGTACAATTACTCTGAGAGAAGAGAGATCCCTCACACATTCTAGAAAGGCGTCCCTCTTCTCTGGTCCTGAAGACGATTTTGTCTCGGTAGGATTCTTGTTCTGCTTGGACTTATTCCAAAACTGAGCTAGCTTCCAAGCTCCCTTGGACTGCTCCACTTTCGCCGCGGGCTGCTGGTGATGGGCTTTGTCTGAACAAAAGGGACAAAAAGTAGATCCCTTAGGTTTAACCTTCTTATCCTGTGGCAGGAAGGCACACTTGCCTCCCTTGACCGTGGATATGATTGAGTCCAGTCCTGGACCAAATAGGATCTTTCCCTGAAAGGGAAGGGATAGAAGCCTAGATTTAGAGGTCATGTCCGCAGATCATGACTTCAGCCACAGAGCCCTACTGGCTAGGAAAGAAAAACCTGATATTTTTGTGACGAAAGGCAAAGAATGATTGGGGATGAGGGGAGTGGGGGAGGTATTTAAGCCTTTGGCTGGGGTGACTTTGCCTCCTCCTGGTGACCAGGTTCTTAATTCCCACAAGTAATGAATGAAGCTGTGGACTCTCCTCCCCTTTAGATGGAAAAGGGATTTCCCAGGGTATGTCTAAAGCTCTCTCACAATTCTCATGAAATGCTCTAAGTATTTTACCCAAGCTGGTCTCACTAAATTATCTAGCCAGCTTCATGCAGGTGAAGTTTGCTCAAAATTCACAATACATTTTACTTAACAGACAGAAAAGTAATATACACTAAACTTGAGGCAAAAGTAAGATAAATTATATTGAAAACATTTCAGTTTCATTTGTAATTGCTGAAAACTGAAACTTTGGGGCCGAATTATAAAGCTCCGTCCGCTGCTCCATAACTTGTCCACCTGCTCTGAGGCGGCAGACAAAAATAAACCTGATCGAATACAATCGGGTTGATTAACACCCCCTGCTAGCGGCTGATTGGCCGTGAATTTAAAGTTTCATTTGTAATTGCTGAAAACTGAAACTTTGGGGCCGAATTATCAAGCTCCGTCCACTACTCCATAACTTGTCCGCCTGCTCTGAGGCCGCAGGCAGAAATAAACCTGATTGAATACAATCGGGTTGATTGACACCCCCTGCTAGTGGCCGATTGTCTGTGAATTTACTTGTGCAATGAACTGCTTGTGCAATGATAAATGCTGACAGCGTATGCTTTCAGCATTTATTGATGTGCAGCGGACATGATTGGCTGTGAATTTACAGTTTCATTTGTAATTGCTGAAAACTGAAACTTTGGGGCCAAATTATCAAGCTCCGTCCGCTGCTCCATAACTTATCCGTCTGCTCTGAGGCGGCAGACAGAAATAAACCTGATCGAATACAATCAGGTTAATTGAAACCCCCTGCTAGCGGCCGATTGGCCGTGAATTTACTTGTGCAATGAACTGCTTGTGCAATGATAAATGCTGACAGCGTATGCTTTTAGCATTTATCAATGTGCAGTGGACATGATACGCTACATCATATCATGTCCGCTCGCACTTTGATAAACACGGCCCTTTAAATCAGTCCCAGGTGCTCCCCTGTTAACTTTACTCTCCCCTGTGAAATTCTGCACTGTGCACTCATTCTTGGCTTGTTATCTATACGTACGCCCAAATCCCTTTTCTCCTCTGTTATGCAGAGTAAGGTCGTATTTAAATAATAGGTTGGCTGCATATTTTTCTTCCAAAATGTAGAACCTTACATTTACCAGTATAAATTCTCATTTGCCTTTTAACAGCCATTCTTCCAATTTGTGTACACCCCTTGCAAAATAATTATATCCTACACTGACCAATTAACCTTACACAACTTTGTATTATGTAAAATAGAGAGATGTTGCTATGTTATCCTTCCACTAAGTCATTCATAAAAATATTAAAAAGAAAAGGACTGAGTACTGATCCTTGGGGGACTCCAGTAGTTACCTTTGTCTGAGTATTTTCCATTTACTACTACTCTATTCTCCCCGTCTTTCATCCAGCTATTTATCTATTAGCTAACATTTTCAGGTATTCCCAGTCCCTTAAATTGATGGTAAATTTCAGATTTTAATAATGTTGCAATTAAAAATATATTAGTGCACAAGCAAAACAGCATAATTATTTTTAAAAAAAAAAAATTGTATATATATTTTATAATACAAGATTTATAAACCTACTTGGTATCTTCTGTTCCTCCTCTTTTGGCTGGGCTGTGACATAAAAAGCAGTCCCATCCACTATCTACATAGGCTTCCTAAGGGCTTTCAAAGGGCTGGACTTCAAGAGTGTCATACGGCACACACACTGATTGGATGTTCATTGGAATTGTAATTAAAAAAAGGGATAATCACAGTGGGCTGGCATAACATAAAAGGCATGGATTTAATGCTTTTCACTGATAGATTAAAAAAAGTTACACATATACCTTTTTAATTGCAAAGATTACATATATGGCATTTGATTAGCTAAAGTTTACCATCACTTTAAATTTGTACAATAGTCTCTCATGTGGCACTTTATTTGTTAGTTTGCTTACCCTATTAAAAGAAGATTAAATAAGGATAATGATTTATTTGCATAATGAACTTGCCAAACATTTTATATTTTGCAATAAACCGTTTAACTATGCGTTTTGCTTTGTTTATTACAGATTTTTTTCTGTTAGAAAGGTTTTCCATCTAGTATTAGTAATCAGCGATGGCATACAATTATCCCAATATATTTTTACATTAATGATGTTTTTGTAGTTTTAGAATTAGCCAGAAGATGGTGTCCTGTTTAGTGTTTATTTTACAAGGCAAAACTGAATAATACTGTGGCAAATGATACTTTCAGTGATTTTATTTTTTTTTACTAAAACCGACGGAGGGTTTTTTGTTGTCTTGAAACAAACCAAAGTACACATTACTCTATATTTTTTATTATATTATATGTATTGAAGTGTATACATGTATATTCAAAGGCCAAAAATGTAAAGCCCAATCAAATTCTGAATTTCCACCACCAAAGAATATATTATATTATTATTACATTATTTTAGTCTGTGGGACTTTAATTTAAAAATTTCCATTTATTTTAAAACTTTTTTCGCCATTGAATTTCCTACATTTTAATGTATACATGTATGTGCATATATTGTCTGAGAGTGAATGTGTATTGTCTGTGTGTATTGTGCAATGTGTGTGTGCTCAGTTTGTGCAGTGTGTGTAGAATATAGTCTATGTGTAATCTGCAGTGTGTTCATTGTGTGTGTGTTTGTGTGTGTATGTAGTCTGATATCTTTTATATATATAGCATACAGGACCAGTGCTAGGATTTTTAGCTACATAGGAGTAGATACACTCCCCCCCCCGAAGAAATTAATATTAAATTATATACCCTACCATTACTACTGCTTAACAAAATGTTTTAACTGTGTGTTAAACAACTATAGATACATATTTTATCTATAATGATAAAGAAAATAGCTTTTCATTATCAAATCGAATTCTTGACTGTTAATCTGATTTGTTATAATAGCTACATTGATTAAATTCTGCATGACAACGTACCAAAGTGGTGGCTCTGCACAACACAGCAAATCCGTGGTGGCTCTGCATAATGAATCAAACAGTGGTGATAAAACACACAAACCTGTAGACAGCACAACCTATTTTCTTTTTCACAGTTAACCTAGAGTGATACTAGCATGCCTAACAAAAGCTGCAGATAACCTGTCCATCTGCAACTGCCACTTGGCAAACTTTAAGATTGCAGAAAAGCTCTGGTGTTCAATCCTGCCTCCTAATCTTGGACGACCACTTGTGTGAGAGCAGGGCCTGTCAATCACCCCAAACAAGTGATTTTGAGGTGATTTATCTCTGCCATCAACGATAATAAGCAGAGGCTGCTTTTTAAATTTGAACTTTTGAAGTTCGGCTTCAAGTTCCCAGAAGCTGCAAATGCACCTTCATAAATTTTACCAAAAGTATACATTTTTTAAGCACTACAATAGATCACATTAACTTGCAATGGAGTACTGGCAAATGTTAGCCTGGGGAAAAGTACAATTCACACTTATTTTCACTGTATGGTGATGATAGGGACATTTATAAACAAATAAAAAACCCTCTCTGCAATACCACCACTGCCTGTAAGACCTTGCTCCCAAAAATAGCCTCCGAAGAAGCAAAAGTATCGAATTTGTAGAATTTAGAAAAAGTGTGAAGCGAAGACCAAGTCGCCGCCTTACAAATCTGTTCAACAGAGGACTCATTTTTAAAAGCCCATGTGGAAGCCACCGCTCTAGCGGAATGAGCTGTAATTCTTTCAGGAGGCTGCTTGCCAGCAGTCTCATAAGCTAAGCGGATTATGCTTCACAGCCAAAAAGAAAGAGAAGTTGCCGAAGCCTTTTGGCCTCTCCTCTGTCCAGAGTAGACAACAAACAAAGCAAATGTTTGACGAAAATCCTTCGTAGCTTGTAAATAAAACTTTAAAGCACGAACCACATCAAGATTGTGTAAAAGACGTTCCTTCTTTGAGGAAGGATTAGGACATAATGAAGGAACAACAACCTCCTGATTGATGTTCTTATTAGATACTACCTTAGGAAGAAACCCAGGTTTGGTACGCAAAACTACCTTATCTGCATGTAAAATCAGATAAGGGGAATCACACTGTAAAGCAGATAACTCCGAAACTCTTCGAGCCGAGGAGATAGCTACTAGAAACAGAACTTTCCAAGATAAAAGTTTAATCTATGGAATGCAAAGGTTCAAAGGAACCCCTTGAAGAACTTTAAGAACTAAATTTAAACTCCATGGCGGAGCAACAGGTTTAAACACAGGCTTAATTCTAACTAAAGCCTGACAAAACGCCTGAATGCCTGGAACCTCAGCCAGACGTTTGTGCAAAAGAATAGACAGAGCAGAAATCTGTCCCTTTAAGGAACTAGCAGACAATCCTTTCTCCAATCCCTCTTGGAGAAAGGATAAGATTCTAGGAATCCTGTTTTTCCTCCATGAGTAACCCTTGGATTCACACCAATGAAGATATTTACACCATATCTTATGATAGATTTTCCTGGTGACAGGCTTTCGAGCCTGAATTAAGGTATCAATGACTGACTCGGAAAAACCACGCTTTGATAGAATCAAGCGTTCAATCTCCAAGCAGTCAGACGCAGAGAAATTAGATTTGGATGTTTGAAAGGACCTTGAAGTAGAAGGTCCTGCCTCAGCGGCAGAGTCCATGGTGGAAAGGATGAGATGTCCACCAGATCTGCATACCAAGTCCTGCGTGGCCACGCAGGAGCTATCAAAATCACCGAAACTCTCTCCTGCTTGATCTTGGCAATCAGACGAGGGAGCAGAGGAAACGGTGGAAACACATAAGCCAGGCTGAAGGACCAGGGCGCTGCTAGAGCATCTATCAGCGCTGCCTTGGGATCCCTGGACCTGGACCCGTAACGAGGAAGCTTGGCGTTCTGACGAGACGCCATGAGATCCAGTTTTGGTTTGCCCCATAGTTGAATCAACTGGGCAAATACCTCCGGATGGAGCTCCCACTCCCCCGGATGAAAAGTCTGCCGACTTAGGAAATCCGCCTCCCAGTTCTCTACTCCTGGGATATGGATAGCTGAGAGATAGCAAGAGTGAACCTCTGCCCATAGAATTATCTTTGAAACCTCCAACATCACCAGGGGGCTCCTTGTACCCCCCTGATGGTTGATATAGGCTACAGTTGTGATGTTGTCCGACTGAAATCTGATGAACCTGACTGCAGCTAGCTGAGGCCAAGCCTGAAGAGCATTGAATATCATTTTTAGTTCCAGAATTTTTATCGGAAGTAGGGCATCCTCCTGAGTCCACGAACCCTGAGCCTTCAGGGAGTTCCAGACTGCGCCCCAGCCCAGAAGGCTGGCATCTGTCGTCACTATAGTACATTCTGGCCTGCGGAAGCTCATTCCCCTGGACAGATGGACCCGAGATAGCCACCAGAGAAGAGAATCCCTGGTCTCTTGATCCAGATTTAGCAGAGGGGACAAATCTGTGTAATCCCCATTCCACTGATTGAGCATGCAAAGTTGCAGTGGTCTGAGATGTAGGCGGGCAAACGGAACTATGTCTATTGCCGCTACCATTAAGCCGATTACTTCCATACACTGAGCCACTGACGGCTGAGAAGTGGAATAAAGAGCACGGCAAGAAGTTAGAAGCTTTGACAACCTGACCTCTGTCAGAAAAATCTTCATTTCTACTGAATCTATCAGAGTTCCTAGGAAGGAAACTCTTGTGAGAGGGGAGAGAGAACTCTTTTCTTCATTCACCTTCCACCCATGAGACCTCAGGAATGCCAGAACAATGTCCGTATGGGATTGGTGATTTGAAAATTCGACGCCTGTATCAGAATGTCGTCTAGGTAAGGAGCCACCGCTATGCCTCGTGGCCTTAGAACCGCCAGTAGGGACCCGAAGGGAAGAGCCACAAACTGGTAATGCCTGTCTAGGAAGGCAAACCTGAGAAACCGATGATGATCTCTGTGTATCGGAATGTGGAGATAAGCATCCTTTAAGTCCACGGTAGTCATATATTGACCCTCCTGGATCATAGTGTCATGTAGTGAGCCTTGTGCACTGTACCTTTAAATATGGTGGCATAGCTTCCTTTATAAGGACCTCTTGCTCTCCCCTTCATTGCTTGTAATTGAGTTTCACTCCTGTTTTGGATTCAACCAAGCCTCCTCCTATTCGGATCTATCTGTGTCTCAGTAATCTGACAGCTAACGCTGTCACTGGTTATCTCCGCCTCAGGACCGCCTCCCTCTCTGAACGGACTTCGCGCTCAAACTCACTAGTGCCGCAGCTGCAGTCTGTGTCTCCTCTCCCTCTCTTCAGCGTGTAAGTACTTACCACTTTGGGTATACAGCTTTCCCTACTTGTTTTGCCTAAAGTACTTTCATTATTATATCATACATTACTTGTATTGGATAAGAAATTATCAATGACTACCGGAACTTTTACCAAGTTTTACAAATGTACCTATATTATTTTCTATCTGATCAGTGCACTCACAGATGATAATATTATCTTTTGGAAAGTTTCTATCAACCTAAGAGTTTCCATTATAGTCCTACTTTGCCTAAACTTAACAAATTATATTGTAATCCACACTGTAGTTTTGTGTTAGTAAAAGATAAAACAACATACAACTACAAAGTGGTAAATTAAATCCTAGCTGAATCAAATCACTAAACAGTATTGTTAGTTCAATGATTCAGATAGGAACAAATACATTTATTTATTGAAGCAAGATATTATAAATTATTAATCTGCACATTTGGTCCTTTTATTTAAGCAGATTCTGAATTGAACTGTGACAGAATTACAAGCCAAAAGATGGATCAAGCAGAATTACCTTCACATGTCTATAATTTATCCCAGAGGGTAGATCAGCTGTCACAAGGGTTAAGACAACTCCAATTAGAAAACCAGACATTAAAAGATATCATTAAAGACACAGTAACTCCAAAACAGTTAACTGTAGATTCTACCAATGAGCCAAATGTATCACCACCAGAAAAAAATTTTGGTGACAGAAGTCAATTTCGTGACTTCAAAAACTCTTGTTATTTACTCTTTACCCTCAGACCTAAAACTTATACCACAGATAAACAGAGAGTTCTAACAGTAATATCTTATTTAAGAGGAGAACCTAGAATATGGGCTAACTCTTATTTCGAACAAAATGACCCTATCTTGGATAGTTTGGAGGATTTTTTCCAAGCGATGGCCCTACTTTATGATGACCCATGCAAACAGATAACATCAGAAAATGCTATGAGAGCCCTTAGACAAGGGAAAAGGCCCATGGAGGATTACATAGCAGAATTTAAGAGAGTATCTAAAGATTCACAATGGAATAATATTTCATTGCGGAATCAATTTAGACTTGGATTGTCAGATGCATTGAAAGATGAACTTTCACGAGTTGATATTCCAGATACCTTAGACAATTTAATGTCATTATCTATTAACATAGATAGAAGATTGAGGGAAAGAAAGAGAGAAAGATTTAGTCAGGAATCTGTAGTAAAGAGAATAGTTAATCCTACTAGTTCTCAACAGTATAAAACTCCTGATGAACCAATGGAAATAGGTGTGATTAGGGGCCCCCTATCCATGGAAGAAAAAAAATGAAGAAGGGATAATAATCTTTGCCTTTATTGTGCTGCCAAAGAACATGAGGTCAAGGAATGTCCTAACCTTCTGAAAACTAAGAAAGGTGAGAAATATATGATACCAAGATCTCCTAATAATTGTAGTAGAAATTCAACTTATTGTCTCTTACCTATTTCTTTGCAGTGGGGTTCAAAAGAGATTACCTTGAAGGCACTCATTGTTTCCGGTGCAACAAGCAACTTCATAGATTATCATGTGTGTGTAAACATGATATACCAATAAAAAACATTAATCATCCCTATGTTTTAAGAGTTTTTGATGGTAGCCAGGCAGTTAATGGTTCAATCACACACCAGACACATAATGTAGTTATGAGTACACAAGAAGGACATATAGAGAAGATATCTTTTGACATAACACCTTCTCCTCTATTTCCAATAATTTTGGGGTTAAAATGGCTACAACAACATCAACCAACTATTGATTGGCCTACAAATAAAATTCAATTTTCCTCTGTACACTGCAGAAATGGCTGTCTATCTAAAATCTGTATTATACAATCAGATTCAGACAACACATTAGTCCCTATATCTAAAGAATATACCTCTTTTCAAGATGTCTTTGACAAAAAAGAGGCAGAGTCTTTGCCCCCTCATAGGGCTTTCAATTGTCCTATTGAATTGTTACCTGGTTCCCCAATACCTCATGGTCATATTTACCCCCTATCTCAACCCGAACTTTCACATCTAAAACAATATCTAGATGAAAATTTAAGAAAGGGCTTCATAAGACCATCCACCTCTCCAGCAGCAGCTGGAATGTTTTTTGTACGTAACAAAGATGGTACTCTCAGACCCATCATTGATTACAGGCAACTAAATAAGGTCACACTAAAAAATCAATATCCCTTACCTTTAATTACAGAATTAATCGAACGCTTGGGTAACGCAACAATCTTTACCAAGTTGGATTTAAGGGGTGCCTATAATTTAATTCGAATTAGGAAGGGAGACGAATGGCTCACAGCATTTCGTACTAGGTACGGATTGTATGAATATACTGTGATGCCATTCGGGCTCTGTAATGCCCCCGCGACATTCCAGTATTTCATAAATGAGATATTTAGAGCTTTATTGGATGTCTGTGTTATAATTTATTTGGATGATATTTTAATTTATTCTGAGTCCTTGGAACAACATATCACACATGTTACAACCGTTTTATCAAGACTCAGAGAGAACCAACTCTTTGCTAAACCTGAAAAATGTATCTTTCACACACAAGATATCTCCTTCTTAGGTTATAGAATAACAGCTGAGGGTATCAACATGGAAGATACAAAAATATCAGCTATAACAGGCTGGCCAAGACCAACTACAGTAAAGGAATTACAAAGTTTTCTAGGATTTTCAAATTTTTACCATAAATTTATCAACAATTTTTCACATATTGTGAAACCATTGACAAGACTCACAGGAAAACATGTACCTTTCATTTGGAGTACGGAAGCACAACAAGCATTTGAAACTCTTAAAAATAGTTTTACTACAGCACCCATCCTTCAATTCCCAGACCCCACCAAGCAGTTTGTACTTGAGGTGGATGCGTCTGATTGTGCTTTAGGTGCTATTTTGTCTCAAAGGAAAAGTCTCTCAGAACCTATGCACCCTGTGGCATATTTTTCGAGATCTCTGTCTCCAGCAGAAATTAATTACCCTATTGGAGAAAAAGAGCTCCTATCCATTAAGTCTGCTTTTGAAAATTGGAGACACTTACTGGAAGGGACTGAGACACCAATTTTAGTTTATACAGACCATAAAAACTTAGAATATTTACAAACTAATCGCACCTTATCCTCAAGATAGCTCAGATGGAGTTTGTTTTTCTCCAGGTTCAATTTCCATATTCAATACAGACCAGGTACAAGGAATAAAAAAGCAGACGCATTATCTAGACAGACTTTGCCAGATAATAAAAGATCTCTACCAGGTACCGTACTACCAATTACACAATTAATTTCTTGTACCTTGAGTCTAGAACAAGAGAAAGAATATTCACAAGGTAGAGACTGTAACCCAGAAAAATACAACCTCACAAAATGTTCAGATGGGTTGTACTATTTCGGGAATTTATTGTATATACCCCCTACTTTACAAGGAAGTATATTACAACAAAACCATGACTCCATTCTAAATGGTCATCCAGGTGTTCAAAACACCTATAATTTATTAAGAAGGAAATACTGGTGGCCAAAAATGTGGAAATCAGTTGAGGAATATGTCCATACTTGTACAACTTGTGTTCAATATAAAAAGGAACATAAAAAGCCGTTTGGATATTTAATGTCTCTACCCATCCCAGAACGGCCATGGAAGGAAGTCGCAATGGACTTCATTGTAGAACTACCAACTTCAAAAAATTACACCACAATATTAGTGGTGATTGACCTTTTTACTAAAATGGCACATTTCCTACCTATACAAGCATTACCCACTGCCTCACAAACAGCTGACCTATTTTTGAACCATATAGTTAGATTACATGGTCTTCCAACTAGTGTTTTAACTGATCGTGGAAGTCAATTTACGTCGAAGTTCTGGCATTCATTATGTCAAAAGTTGAATATCACAAGAAAATTAACCACATCTTATCATCCGCAAACCAACGGTCAGTGTGAACGCACTAACCAGTCCTTGGAACAATACTTGAGAATTCATTGTTCTCAACAACAAGATAAGTGGGCAGATTTTTTGGCAACTGCTGAATTTGCCTATAACAATACTAAGAATACTTCCACTCAAATGACTCAGTTTTTTGCAAATTACGGATTTGATCCAGATTATGAACTTCATCGTAACATCCATGTGCCATGTCCTGTTGTTAATAACTTGGTGAACTCTATAGCACAATCTTTTAATCTACTAAAGGAAAATATTCAACAGGCACAAACCCAACACCAACGTTATTATAACCTCAGAAGGCGACCAGCACCTGATTATAAAGTTGGAGATTCTGTTTGGTTATCCACCCGGCATCTGAAAATTCCGGCTTCTAAGGCTAAGTTTAACCAGTTATATACTGGACCATTTCCGATCACTAAGATCATTAACCCCAACGCAGTAGTCCTACAGTTACCTGAGAAGTTCCGTATACATCCCTCATTCCATGTCTCACTACTGAAACCGTACACCCCTGTTCGGTCACAACCAGTCCCTTTGACTATAACCCCTGAAGCTCAACCTTCGGAAGTGGATTATGAGGTCTCTGACATTATAGACTCTAGACTGTACCGTGGGGACTTACAGTATCTTGTTCACTGGTCTGGTTATTCCCCAGATGATGACTCTTGGGTATCTGCTTCACAGGTCTCTGCTCCCCGATTGATAAATCTTTTCCATAGACGGCATCCGGATAGACCCACTTTTTGAAAACCTGGAGGTTTTCCTTGGGTGGGGGACCTGTCATGTAGTGAGCCTTGTGCACTGTACCTTTAAATATGGTGGCATAGCTTCCTTTATAAGGACCTCTTGCTCTCCCCTTCATTGCTTGTAATTGAGTTTCACTCCTGTTTTGGATTCAACCAAGCCTCCTCCTATTCGGATCTATCTGTGTCTCAGTAATCTGACAGCTAACGCTGTCACTGGTTATCTCCGCCTCAGGACCGCCTCCCTCTCTGAACGGACTTCGCGCTCAAACTGACTTGTGCCGCAGCTGCAGTCTGTATCTCCTCTCCCTCTCTTCAGCGTGTAAGTACTTACCGCTTTGGGTATACAGCTTTCCCTACTTGTTTTGCCTAAAGTACTTTCATTATTATATCATACATTACTTGTATTGGATAAGAAATTATCAATGACTACCGGAACTTTTACCAAGTTTTACAAATGTACCTATATTATTTTCTATCTGATCAGTGCACTCACAGATGATAATATTATCTTTTGGAAAGTTTCTATCAACCTAAGAGTTTCCATTATAGTCCTACTTTGCCTAAACTTAACAAATTATATTGTAATCCACACTGTAGTTTTGTGTTAGTAAAAGATAAAACAACATACAACTACAAAGTGGTAAATTAAATCCTAGCTGAATCATATCACTAAACAGTATTGTTAGTTCAATGATTCAGATAGGAACAAATACATTTATTTATTGAAGCAAGATATTATAAATTATTAATCTGCACATTGGTCCTTTTATTTAAGCAGATTCTGAATTGAACTGTGACACATATGTAGGATGGTTTAAATAGTCTCCATCTTGAAGGATGGGACCCTGAGAAATTTGTTTAGGATCTTGAGATCCAAGATTGGTCTGAAAGTTCCCTCTTTTTTGGGAACTATAAACAGATTTGAATAGAATCCTTGCCCCTGTTCCTCCCTTGGAACTGGGTGGATCACTCCCATAACCAGAAGGTCTTGAACGCAACGTAAGAATGCCTCTCTCTTTATCTGGTTTGCAGATAATTGTGAGAGATGAAGATGAGATGAGGCTTTGAAAATCCAGAAGATATCCCTGGGAAACAATCTCCAGAGCCCAGGGATCCTGGACGTCTCTTGCCCAAGCCTGGGCGAAGAGAGGAAGTCTGCCCCCAACTAGATCCGGTCCCGGACTACTCCTTCATGCTGTCTTAGAGGCAGCAGCAGGTTTTTTGGCCTGCTTTCCCTTGTTCCAAGCCTGGTTAGGTCTCCAGACTGGCTTGGACTGGGCAAAATTTCCTTCTTGTTTTGCAGTAGAGGAAGTTGAAACTGCACCACTCTTGAAGTTTCGAAAGGAACGAAAATTAGTCTGTTTGGTCCTTAATTTGTTGGACCTATCCTGGGGAAGGGCGTGGCCTTTTCCTCCAGTAATATCAGAAATTATCTCCTTCAGTCCAGGCCCGAAAAGGGTCTGCCCTTTGAAGGGGATGTTGAGAAGCTTAGACTTTGAAGTAACGTCAGCTGACCAGGATTTAAGCCATAGCGCCCTACGCGCCCGAATGGCAAAACCTGAATTCTTAGCCTCGGCATCAGAAATAAATGAATTGGCTAACTTAAGAGCTTTAAGCCTGTCTAGGATATCATCCAACGGGGTCTCCACCTGTAGAGACTCTTCAAGAGACTCAAACCAGAAAGCCGCTGCAGCAGTGACTGGGGCAATGCATGCAAGAGGCTGGAGAATAAAACCTTGTTGTATAAAGATTTTCTTAAGGAAACCCTCTAATTTTTTATCCATTGGATCTAGGAAAGCACAACTGTCCTCGACGGGGATAGTTTTACGCTTAGCTAGGGTAGAGACTGCTCCCTCCACCTTAGGGACCGTCTGCCACGAGTCCCGTGTAGCGGCATCTATGGGAAACATCTTTTTAAAAGCAGGAGGGGGAGAGAACGGTACACCTGGTCTATCCCATTCCTTTGTAATAATTTCTGAAAACCTCTTAGGGATTGGAAAAACATCAGTGTAAACAGGCACTGCAAAGTATTTGTCCATTTTACACAATTTCTCTGGGACTACAATGGTGTCACAGTCATCCAGAGTCGCTAAAACCTCCCTGAGCAACAAGCGGAGGTGTTCAAGCTTAAATTTAAATGCTGTCATTTCAGAGTCAGACTGAAGTAACACCTTCCCTGAATCAGAAATGTCACCCACAGATAGAAGCTCTCCTGCTTCAGCTTCTATACATTGTGAGTGTATATCAGACATAGCTACTAAAGCGTCAGAAAGCTCTGTATTTGTTCTAGCCCCAGAGCTGTCTCGCTTTCCTTGTAACCCTGGCAGTTTGGACAATACCTCTGTGAGGGTATGATTCATAACTGCCGCCATGTCTTGTAAGGTAAACGCATTGGACGCACTAGATGTACTTGGCGTCACTTGAGCGGGAGTTATAGGTTCTGACACGTGGGAAGAGCTAGATGGCATAACCTCCCTTTTGTCAGTCTGAGAAACCTCTGGTGATAAATCTTTAAAACCATATGGTCTTTATAACTTATAGAAAGGTCAGTGCATTTGGTACACATTCTAAGAGGGGGTTCCACAATGGCTTCTAAACATAATGAACAAGGAGTTTCCTCTATGTCAGACATGTTTAACAGACTAGTAATGAGACCAGCAAGCTTGGAAAACACTGTAATAAATGTGAAAAAGCAATTAAACAAAAACGGTACTGTGCCTTTAAGAGAAAAAAACTACCACATAAACTGCAAAACAGTGTTAAAAAGTAGTAAACTCTACGAAATTTTTACAGTGTGTATAAGAGACTAAAGCAGCATTGCACCCACTTGCAAATGGATGATTAACCCCTTAGGCCCCAAACCGGATTAGAAAAACGGTAAAACCGTTAAAAAACAGTCAAACACACTGCCACAGCTCTGCTGTGGGTCCTACCTGCCCTTAAACTCGATTTTTGCAGGAAAAAAACCCCTCTATAGTGGTCCTAAATGCCAGAGGACTCCTTTAGGGAAGCTGGATGTCTCAGTCTGAATATAAACTGCACAAAAAGTGCGCAAAAATAGGCCCCTCCCACCATGCACTCAATGTCAGAGGGCCTTAAAAAAGTACTCCTAGGAGTAATCTAACAAGCCATGTGGAAAACTAGGCCCCAAATAAAGATTTATCACCCTCAGAGAAAAAACGTTTTTTCTGTAAGTTGTGCAAACGTTTTTACACTAAGTGATATGAGAGTTAACATGAATATTACCCTTATCCTGTAAGCATGATCCCAGTCGTTGTTAAATCACTGTATCAAGCTTACCTCAAATATACCAGGCACTGTCAGCATTTTCTAGACCTTATCATCTCTCTAGAAAAAAATATACTGAACATACCTCAAAGCAGGTGATCTGCAAACCGTCCCCCCAACTGAAGTTTTCTTTCCATACTCTTCAGTTATGTGTGAGAACAGCAATGTTCCTTAGTTACAAACCGCTAAGATCATCAACCTCCAGGCAGATTCTTCTTCCAATTTCTGCCTCAGAGTAAAACAGTACAACGCCGGTACAAACTCTTGATTGAAGGTAAAAACTACACTAAGTCACCACATATCTCTTGATACTTCCTTTCTTGTCGAGAGTTGCAAGAGAATGACTGGGGGTGGCAGTTAGGGGAGGAGCTATATAGACAGCTCTGCTGTGGCTGTCCTCTTGCAACTTCCTGTTGGGAAGGAGAATATCCCACAAGTAATGGATGAACCCGTGGACTGGATACACCTTTACAAGAGAAAATTAATGAAGACTACCTGTACACAGTGATAACATATACAGGCGTACCTTGTTTTATTTGCTTTGCTTTATTGTGCTTCACAGATATAGTGTTTTTTTACAAATTGAAGGTTTGTGGCAAACCTGCATCAAGCAAGTATATCAGCGCCATTTTCCCAATATATGTGCACATATAAACACACAAACATATATATATATATATATATATATATATACACACACACACAGAGAAGCACACTCACAGGAACGAACAACTGGCTCAATACTATTGTTAGCCTGTTCTATGGCGATTTACCACCTGGGTGCAGCTTCTTTTAGCCCAGTAATGCATTTCACAGAGAAGAACTTTCCTGTAGTATATCAGTCTGATCCCGCCTATTACGGTCAGTCCAGCACCGAAATACCAGGCAATTTCTCTCTGAACAAGGAACATAGCAACCCCAGATGATCGTTTCGGCCTTCATTGGGCCTCGTCAGTAAGGTGTAGCCATATTCCTCTAAGCACACTGAGCAAGGAGTTAACGTCTGGTTTCCCCTTTTTCCCATAGGGAGACTAAATACACACACAGAAAAGCACACTCACAGGAACGAACAACTGGCTCAATACCATTGTTAGCCTGTTCTATGGTAATTTACCACCTGGGTGCAGCTTTTTAGCCCAGTAATGCTTTTCACAGAGAAGAACTCTCCTGTAGAATATCAGTCTGATCCCGCCTATTACGGTCAGTCCAGCACAGAAATACCAGGCAATTCCTCTCTGAACAAGGAACACAGCAACCCCAGACGATCGTTTCAGCCTATATTTATATACATTCATATACACAAACACCACCAGCAAAAAAAGATTACAACTCGCTGAAGGCTCAGATGATGGTTAGCATTTTTTAGCAATAAAGTATTTTTTAATTTTTTATATATACTATAACCTAGATTACGAGTTTTGCGTTAGAGGCTATGCGGTGCTAACGAGCAGTTTTCCATCACCACTCACTTACATGCAGCGCTGGTATTACGAGTATTCAGAAACCTGTCGTTAACAGACAAGAAGTGAGCGTTGAGCAAAATTTTGCTCATTACCGCACTCCAATACCAGTGCTGCTTAAGTCAGCGGTGAGCTGGTCATGGGGAGAGCCGGCTGAAAAAAAGTCTAACACTTGCAAAAAAGCAGCGTAAAACTCACTAACGCAGCCCCATTGATTCCTATGGGGAAATAAAAGTTATGTCTACATATAACACCCTAACATGAACCCCGAGTCTAAACACCCCTAATCTTACACTTATTAACCCCTAATCTGCCGTCCCCGACATCGCCGACACCTACATTATATTATTAACCCCTAATCTGCCACTCCGGACACCGCCGCCACCTACATTATAGTTATGAACCCCTAATCTGCTGCCCCCAACATCACCAACACCTACATTATATTTATTAACCCCTAATCTGCCGCCCCCAATGTCGCCGCCAACTACCTACATTTATTAACCCCTAATCTGCTGCCCCCAACGTCGCCGCCACTATATTAAAGTTATTAACCCCTAAACCTAAGTCTAAACCTAAACCTAACACCCACTAACTTAAATATAATGTAAATAAATCTAAATAAATATTCCTATCATTAACTAAATTATTCCTATTTAAAACTAAATACTTACCTATAAAATAAACCCTAAGATAGCTACAATATAACTAATAGTTACATTGTAGCTAGCTTAGGGTTTATTTTTATTTTACAGGCAAGTTTGTATTTATTTTAACTAGGTAGAATAGTTATTAAATAGTTATTAACTATTTACTAACTACCTAGTTAAAATAAATACAAATTTACTTGTAAAATAAAACCTATCCTAAGTTACACTAACACCTAACACTACACTATAATTAAATAAATTAACTAAATAAAATACAATTACCTAAATTAAATTAAATTAGCTAAAGTACAAAAAAAAACCCCACTAAATTACAGAAAATAATAAACAAATTACAGATATTTAAACTAATTACACCTAATCTAATAGCCCTATTAAAATAAAAAAAGCCCCCCCAAAATAAAAAAAACCCTAGCCTAAACTAAACTACCAATAGCCCTTAAAAGGGCCTTTTGCGGGGCATTGCCCAAAAGTAATCAGCTCTTTTACCTGTAAAAAAAATACAAACAACCCCCCCCAACAGTAAAACCCACCATCCACACAACCAACACCCCAAATAAAATACTATCTAAAAAAAACTAAGCTCCCCATTGCCCTGAAAAGGGCATTTGGATGGACATTGCCCTTAAAAGGGCAGTTAGCTCTTTTGCCGCCCAAACCCTAACCTAATAAGAAAAAAACCCACCCAATACACCCTTAAAAAAACCTAACACTAACCCCATGAAGATCGACTTACCAGGAGACGTCTTCATCCAAGCCAGGCCGAAGTCCTCAACGAAGCCGGGAGAAGTCTTCATCCAATCCAGGCGAAGTGGTCCTCCAGACGGGCAGAAGTCTTCATCCAGACGGCATCTTCTATCTTTATCCATCTGGCGCAGAGCGGTTCCATCTTCAAGAAGAATCCTCTTCATCCGGAGTCTTCTTAGCCGCTGCTGCTAAGCACAATGAGCCCTAAGCGTTTTCTTTCTATGACAGGATTAGGACAGGATGGATGTACCATCTTATATCAGAATATAGTAAATATAAACCTTTATATCTCAGCAGTCACTTCTCATTTTTTCCACCAACGCCCCCTACCCCCCACATTTACTGGTATACCAAATTTCATAAATATTGGTGTAACTGTTTTGGCTAATCTTTTCTCTCTATCTTTCATTAACCGTTTAACGCTGCTAGCACGTTCAATGTCATTCTAACAGTGCTAGGCTTTAACGCCGTTAGGACGGCATAGAATGTCCTAACTGATCTTTTGTCCTGTAACCTCCTGCACTTTCAGAATGGGATCTCGGACTAGGGGGCGTGTCTAGCATCATAGGCAGTCACCCATGATCCGATCCCACCCTTGAAATCACGTGATCGCATTGATGATTTAATTTTTAAAGCAAGTGTACTGTTTACGTCGGAACTTAATTAATTTTAAACAGTTTTTCTTTGAATTCTTACCTCCTATTGCAAATATTGGTGGTGGTTGCTGACTTCTTTGCTGGTAGTGTCCTGTCTCATGACTGAAAGGACCTCAAATCCTCCCAAGAGTTATTCTCAGTCGATGCAACCCTTAATGATATACACTCAGCATCCACCTCACTGAAATGTCTGTAAAAGAAAATATTAAGTAAGAAATTACTAAGATAAAGGAAAGTGATATACAATTACAACAGATAATACTTTCATGGGATTTATTAAATGTAATTTACTTCTGTACTTTACCAATAGGGATATATTATCCACGTGTGACACTTTTAAATTATAATTAAACTTTCATGATTCAGATAGGGCATGCCATTTTAAACAACTTTCTAATTTACTTTTATCATCAAATTTGCTTTGTTCTCTTGTTATTATTAGTTAAAGGCTAATACTAGGTAGTCTCATATGCTAATGTCTAAGCCCTTGAAGGCCGCCTCTAATTTGAATGCATTTGACAGTTTTTCACAGCTAGAGGGCGTTAGTTAATGTGTTTCATATAGATAACATTGTGCTCATGCACGTGAAATTATTTAAGAGTCAGCACTAATTGCCTGAAATGCAAATCTGTGAAACGCAAATCTGTCAAAAGATCTGAGATAAGGAGGCAGTCAGCAGAAGCTTAGATGCAAGGTAATTACAGAGGTAAAAAGTATATTTCTATAACAGAGTTGGTTATGCAAAACTGGGGAATGGTAAATAAAGGGCTTATCTTTTTTAAAAAACAATAAGATTTTGGTGTTTACTATCCCTTTAATAGAAAAATGCATTAGAAGTGAAAAACATGACCTATAATTTTAACTTGGGTTATTGAAGTTAGGTTTTAAACCTTGATTCACAAAATATATTTTTCCTGGGATACATATGTGCATTAAAATATCAAAAGAAAAAATTGAGTTTAAAGGGACAGTCTAGACAAAATTAAACTTTCATGATTCAGATAGGGATGCAATATTAAACAATTTTCCAATTTACTTTTATCATCATATTTGCTTTGTTCTCTTGGTACCAACCGGCCCCCAGCAGGGGGGTGTCAATCAACCCGACCGTACTCGATCGGTTGAATTGTGGCGATGTCTGTCCGCCTCATCAGAGCAGGCGGACAGGGTCTGAAGACTCGCCAGAAACACGGACCCTCAAGCTCCGTATGGAGCTTGATAAATGGGCCTCATGATATGCTTCCTCAACTTCAAGGATAAAATCCTACTTTTGAGAGCATATCGCCAAAACTCACCCCTGTTATATGAAGGACACAAAATTCTCATATTCCAAGGTTACTCAGTGGCGCTCTCTAGGAGGTGAAGAGAGTTCTCAACGTATTGTAAATCCCTGCTGGAGGCTGGTCTCTCAGTGTCGCTATTATTCCCAGCAAGGCTCAAACTTCAAACTCAACAAGGCCTGAAGTCTTTTGATGATCCCAAACATCTACAAAAATTTCTTAGACAAGAAGCAGCAGAACCACGGAATGATACCTGATAGTGTCTAAGACTCATTTCATATTACCTAGACGTTTGTATAAATGATATTTGAAACCTGTGTTATGATCTACAGAGGTGAGCTGGACAGTCTAAGGGAGGTTTATATTACTTGTTTTAGCTGTCACACAGTTGAGGTTGTTTACATGTTTAAAGGGGCAGTACACTGTAAAATTGTTTTTCCTTTAATGTATTTTCAATTACTTGTTATACTAGCTGCAAGTATAAAATATGTGAGAAATTGCATTTTCAGGTTTATTTGTGTATATGAAGTAGCTGGTTTTGTGCTTTGAAACCACAGCCTATTACAATGGGTTGAATTTAACGGTGATATCAGATATCATTATGTTATAACTTTGTGTACACACACTTGCTTTCTTATCTTATATTTGTCTGGAACATCAAAGCTCAATACATAGAGAGAACAATGGAAAATTATAATTTTATTGCTTAAAGGACCAGTCAACACATTTGATTTGCATAATCAACAAATGCAAGATAACAAGACAATGCAATAGCACTTAGTCTGAACTTCAAATAAGTAGTAGATTTTTTTATAACAAATTTCAAAGTTATGTCCACTCCCCTTGTACCATGTGACAGCAATCAGCCAATCACAAATGCATATACGTATATTCTGTGAATTCTTGCACATGCTCAGTAGGATCTGGTGACTCAAAAATTGTAAATATAAAAGACTTACTTTTTAATGGAAGTAAATTGGAAAGTTGTTTAAAATTACATGCTGTATCTGAATCATGAAAATTTAATTTAACCTGAGTGTCCCTTTAAATATCCTGCAGCCCACTGAGAGTGTAATCTCTTCTGCTGGCTGTGTTTACTTAGGCTTGTCAATAGCGTATACTTCAGTATAAAAACTTTCAGTATAGGTGGCTATAACACAGGCTAAATCAGCTATTTCAAATGCTTAAATAGGAGTAAAGGACCTACTTGTAAACAATTTAATTTAACACTCTAGCAGGTAAAATGGATCATTGGGAATAATTTAAAGGGAAGAACATTTTTGGGTGAACTGTCCCTTTAATGTTTCTGTTTGGGGGAAAAAAAGGAAAACTGGCAAATAGCTATGTTGAGTTTATTAGTAATAACAATATAATGTTAATCTTTACTAGTGTCGGGCCATTTAGGTTCGCAATTTTTCCTGGGATGACATTTCTTCCTTCCTGTCCATTTAATGGTTTAATGGTTTGGTTTTTTTCAACGTTCCTATACATTTAAAGGATAAATTAGACAGGACTCATAGCATAATACTAGGAGACATGCCTTGCCAGGTTGGAAATTTTGGTCCTAGGGGCCGGCTGATATAGGACAGAATAAAAAATAAATTAAAAAAAGACCTACGTAGCTAATTTAGATACTATATAATCAAAGTTTCCCAAAATAAATGTTCTAAATTAGATGGAGGGCTGGCACATAGTTACACTAAGATAGTTAGTCTTGGTTAGATAATGATTAAGACAATAAAAAAATTACCTAAAGTTTGAAAGTATGTATTGGAAATTGTTTTACTATGTACATTTTTAACAGTTGTTCACTCTCTTCTCTCCCTGGGGTCCCATGACAAGGCGTTTCCCACACGGGATCAAAAAAGTACACCCCTGCTTTGCAGGGAGCTACACTCATATACTACAAAAACAACAATCACCTCAAGTAAGCTATCCATTACCATAGCACACACTCAATACGACACAACATGACGACTAAAAACCTACACATTGTAAGCTGGAATGTAGGAGGCATAACATCACCTCCAAAGCACAGATCAATTCTATGTTACCTACAGACTAAAATAACAGATATTGCAATTCTGGAGGAGACACATCTTTCCAAGGTTGAACATCAAAAACTAAAACAAAGTTGGGGAGGGGAGGTCATATTTACACCATTTGAACAGAATAGAGCCAGAGGGGTGGCGATTTTATTTAGGAAGAATCTGACATACACTATTTCTAAGTCACTTATTGATCCGGCAGGTAGATTTATTATGTTGCAGCTAGAGGTGCAGGGATTTCCCTTCACGCTGGTGGGAGTCTATGGCCCACAAACTCAGAAGCAATTTTTTTGGCAGAGTTTACAATCTAAAATACTGCAGTTTACCTCTCAACCTCTTATTGTGGGTGGAGACGATATTGCACTGCAGACACCGGAAGACAGATTTCACAACCCTGAGAAGACACACATTAGATCCCAAACCTTTCAAAATTCTAAGAAGGAATCACTAATATTTTGTACACTCATGAAATCCCTAAACTTACAAGATATCTGGAGAGCCAGATACCCAGAACATGTATGTTATTGGCAAAAGACACCATATCACGAATAGACTACTTTCTTACTACTACTTGCCTTTGCTCTAGAATTGTAGAGACCATAATAAAACCTATTACTATATTGGAACATGCCCCAATAGCCCTGAAACTACAAGTTGGTCAAATACATAAAAAGAGCAACAAATGGATATTTCCAACATACCTATATAGAGACCCTAATTTCTACAGACATCTGGGAATGGGGGACATATAAATCACTTGATGAGACACATGTTGATCAACCCCTCCTATTCTGGGAAACAGCAAAAGCTGTCTTAAGGGGAGTCATATCCTCGTATGCCACAGGCATCAAGACAAAATGCAAAGCAAAAACGGACCGTCTCCTAAAACAAATTTTAAATGCCAGAAATAGGTATTTTAGAAATCCCACACTACAAAATAGACAGAAATATAAAGACACTAAAGCAACAAGAGATAATTATCTATTACAACAGACCAACAACTCACATTCAAAGACACTAGCCAGATTTTATCGATTTGGGAATAAAACAGGCAAGCTATTGGCAAACATCACTAAACTTACCAAAAAATTAAAAAAAAGCACCATTTTAGCAGTTAAACAAGGTAATGAGATCCTAAATAAGGAAGAAGAAATGCAGAAAACATTTGTAGATTTCTATAAAGACCTCTACTCACCACAAAATGTGGACTCTAATGAAAAAACTAAGTTTTGGCAGCAGGTAGACCTACCCAAAGTAGAAAAATCCCAACTTGAAAGTCTTAACCAACCAATAACTCCCACAGATATAACGGACACTATTAAAGCACTCACACTAGAAAAAACACCAGGTCTGGATGGCTTACCGGCGGAATTTTATAAAATCATGACATCGGACATTTGCTTACCTTTAGCACAACTTTATAACGTATACTAGAAAACACGGTTGACCCATCCCCTAGATTCTCGGAAGCTAATATAAGTATTATTCATAAAGCGGGAAGAGACCCCCTTTTGGCCCACTCATATTACCCCATATCCCTGCTTAACCAAGATAATAAGATTTTAATGAAAATTCTAGCCTATAGATTAGCAGCAATATTACCAAGTATTATACATAGTGATCAAACGGGATTTGTCAAGGGGAGATCCTCTATTCCTAACATTAGAAGAGTACAAACAGTCCTACAATACTATTGGATAGTATCACACAATAATAAAAAAAGGAAAAACCACAAAGAGGCAGCACTATTACTAATAGATGCGGAAAAGGCCTTTGATAAGGTTCTATGGGAACATTTCTTTACCACATTACTAACCTATACAAAATACAGCAGGCTTCCCTTCTGATTAACGGGACATGCACTCCACCTTTCTTACTCAGGAGAGGTACATGCCAGGGTTGTCCCCTATCACTTCTCCTATTTGACATAGCCATAGAGCCAAGTGCGTGGAAAATTAGACAGCAGATAGAAGGCTTTAAAATAGCAGAAGCCATCCTGCATATCTCTCTGTTTGCAGACAATATACTTTATGTCCAGGACCCCCCAAAAAATATCCCAAAGGCAATGGACCGGATTAAAGAATTTAGCCAAATATCTGGTTATAAGGTTAACACAGACAAAAGTGAACTGATTTGGCTTCTCTCCCATGACAAAAAAACTATTCCAGGGTATGATTTTAAAATAGTGGAAGACAATTTCAAATACCTAGGTATACCTCTACACTTACACAAATGGTATACCATAAATTATACACCCTTATTTAAAAAGTTGCATAACTTTATTAAAGGATGGTCTCAGCTGCCACTCTCCCTATCAGAGAGAATAGGCCTTATTAAAATTATATATTTTCCCAAATTGTTGTATTTTTTCCAGGCGGTGCCGGGAATACTTAAAAAATCAGACCTTAAGTCAATCACACAAATGGTTCTAGGCTTTGTATGGAACAATAAAAACACAGGGTGAGTTACCTGAAACTCACAGCATCAAGGGAGATGGGAAGTTTGGTGTTGCAAAATTTTGAGTTGTATAATTGGGCAGCTAAATGTAAGTTCGTTACAGACTGGTTAACCAACCAAAAGAAATTCACAGACCCGAAATTAGAAGAGACTCTAATAAAACCATGGGTTAGAAATGATACCTTACATGTCACTAAAACAAAACAAAAAAATTAGATAGGTAACATAGACCTATTAAGTCAGCAAGCGAGAGCCTGGAGACTGACGTGCAAATGATTAGGAGCTAGACAAAGGATAGTACAATACCTCCCATGGCATGGAAATCCAGAATTCCCAGCTGGAATCACCTCTAAAACTTTTAAACACTGGAAAGAGAGTGGTTTACACACTATAGGTCAGACTTTAATGGAGGATAGGAAGAGCATGATGTCATTTGAGATTTTGAGAAATACTTTTGACTTACCTAAGACACATCATGCCTATCTGCAGGCGAGACATTATTTATATGCCCTAACAAAGGTAGAACCCCTTTCTGATAATACTCAGATCCTACAAATCATAGACTCGGCAAAGAAAGGAAACGAATCAATTTCACCCGTATACAAAAAAACTATTAAAACCAGTGAATACAAAATGCTTATATAAAATTAAGGATATATGGACACACTTACTAGGAGAAGACGTGCCGGAACAAGATATCACGAAAAGCATTCATAAAGTCAAAGTAGCCACTATATCATCAGAGATGAGGGAATCCCATTTCAAGTTACTACAAGTGTTTTTATGTTTCACCCAAAAAAAATCAACACTGGAGAGTAGACAGGGAAAATCACTGCCCTAAGTGCAATGCAGTAAATGCAGACACACTACATATGATGTGGAATTGTCCTCACTTAGTTAAATTTTAGAAAATGTTGGAATACTGGATAAACACAAAGGTGGTGACTAGTAGCATAAAACTGACTCTACAAAACATTGTAGAGACTACTTAAAAAAACAATAGTTGGTGGAGCTAACTGCTGTGGAATACAGTCACACGGACTCAGAGCTCCTGAACTAAATTTACTTTTAAAAAGAATTTAACTGATTTTGGAAAAAGCCAAAGAGGCTAAATGGATTCCTAATACCTTCCTGGCAGATCCTCAACATCATCAGGAATCATTTGAAATCTTGCCCGCATCATAGCAAAAGTGGAAGGCAAGTCCAAGAGAGGCATATCCAGCCATAATACAAGCATTCCTTGGAGGCTAATTGTGTAGCCTCTCTGGCGGGGTGACGACACTCCGGAGGGTCGGGGCTCCACTCCAGAGCCTGAGCCGCATCACTAGAACCGGATTTGGACAGGACAGAAAACAGCAACAGGTCTGGAAAAATACACATGACTAAGGGGTACTGACCCCAAAACGTTGTGGTTTTCTGTGTCTGATCCTGTTTAAATAGAAATTTGGGATTCTAATCAAGAGGAGTTACCCTTGTTTTTCTTTTTTTACTCTATTGTTGGTGAGTGTGGCAGTCACTCCAAAGGAGTACCCTCTACCCTGGGTTTATAGCTGGTGCTGGACTATATTCATTCTACATACTGGAAAAATACCCTGACAGCACACTAACAAAGACAGTCCGCGAAAGACAAGAGCAGCACAAGTGAGTAGCGACATCCTCATACTCACATAAGACAGACTTTCAGGGGCATCCGACACTTCATTCCGCCGGCCCCACACCTAGCAACAGACAGAGGTTAGTCAACGCTGTAGTGGGCACGGGGGAGGATTGCATCTTGGCGCAAGTCGCCATTATTTACTAATCTACGGAAAACCCCTCCAGTTTAATGCAAGCCCAGGGACCTGAGAGAGTCTGAACACTAGCGGGCATAATTATTGGACGGCAAACTACAAGTGGGCAACCGTTGTGCAATGTTATTAAAATCATCAAAAGGGCTAACTGAGAAGGGAATTTTGGTGGGGAAAAGCACCATTTTCAGCCCCACTCTGCATTAGAAGCTACGTCACTACCATAGCAGCATTATAGAATACTGGCGTTGCATTAGCTTGGAGCCTAGGCTTTATACTGTGACACATCTCACCAGCATCTAACGCCCTTTCTTTGCAAACGACCCACATAATTAAGCAGTACAGCAAAACAAGGACTTGGGAGAATATACATACAGGATAACCTATTTACAATAATAGACAGGACCATCAGATACCTTTTCTACATTGCTACTTTTGACAGACCTTCCTTCAAACAGTATTATCACAGGGCAATATATCTGTTCTAAGCTCAAGTTTAAAAAGCTTCCTCTCTCCACTAGGAGGCAATCACACTAGCAGCACAAGAAAGATTCTGAAGACAAAGAGTGCTAATCTGCTTTCAGGAATATAAGTCTATTGCCTTACTTTCTATAAAAACATATAATACGCCCCCCCCCCTTTTCCTGCTGTCCCTGGTGCCAGCAGGTCATATCCAAAGCTCCTTTTCCCGAGATTGTCCAGTGAGGACAACCCACCTGGGGAGCAGCGTATTGTTAGAACCTCTTAATATACATGAAGGGCTCGCTATTCTTATACCCAATCTCCAAGAAAAACATGAAGATGGCCTAGTCCCCCAACCATAAATACTGAGACCTCCTGGCGAGTAAGATCTGACCTTTTCTTTTCTTTCTCTTGACTTCTGTTGGATTCTGTTCAGCTGGGAGTTGAGAAGCCAAGAAAGAATACATTCCAGGGAGGCCTCAGAGAGTTCTGAGAACTACCAGATTTACTTTGTTTCTGTTAATATAAACATGACAACATAAAAAGATTTCAGAAGCCAACAACCGAAAGCAACTTAGAAGGTCAGGGGGAAACATCAATTTTTCCAGTTGTACTACAACAAACCATCTACTGCTGTCTTTTCCCACTGGAATAGAACACATCTCCTTTCAGTATGAAAGGCCACAATTAAACTATGTGCTGCCAGACCCTCATTGCTCTTCTGGATATTGTTTGCAAGTGATTCGCTGCCTTTCGGGCATTGCACCCTATCACCGCAAGCATTAGTGTGCGAAGCTGGCTACGGAAGCGTCTGTGATGTCATCCATAGGAGCCTGCACCCGGAGAATGGCGTGTGAGCTGGAAGCGGACTCTCCTGTTACTTGATCAAACTATGAAGGACTGCTTATCTAAATCACAGTAGAAAAAGCAAAAGGAGAGGCCTCACCATAGCAAACTCAAGTAGAAATTTCTAGAGAGAAATTGCCTGAGGTATTACAAATGTCTAACACAATAATAACGCAAACCAAGAGCTACTGGCTCAAATCAAATCACTGTTCCAGGAGGAATTCCGGTCAGCTCTACAATAGTTAAAACAGGATATCCAAGAGATTAGAGGCAGAACGGCGGACATGGAGGAGAAGGTTGATGAGATTGCAGATGTTGTACCCACCCTGCAAACTACGCTGGATGAACAGCAATCCCAGATAATTGGGCTGGAAGCACAATTAGAGGACCTGGAAAACTGTTCCAGAAGGTCTAAACTAAGAATTCGCAATATACCAGAGTCCTTTACCAATCTACAGATGACCATCACTGAACTTTTTCAACAACTAATACCGTCAGTGGACAAATCCTTATTGTTATTCGATAGAATCCACAGAGCACTAACTAAACCCCTTACTGGAAATAATGCAAGTCAAAATGCATTACTATCATATCAAGGACCAGAAAATCCAAGAGTCCCGTAAACACAAGAGACTTGAATTCCAAGGATTTGTGATACAGATCTTCACTGATCTTTCTCCAATAACCCTGAGAAAAAGGAGAGACTTAAAACCGGTTCTCGTTGCCTTGCAACAGGCACAAATACGCTACAGATGGGCCTTCCCATTTAAATTAGTGTTTAACCTTGACAACAACACATACAGCTGCTCCTCCCTAACAGAAGGTCTCTCTCTGCTAACAAAACTCAAAATAACCACTTCTGTACCAACAGACCCACAGAAACCCTGAGAAAAAGGAGAGATTTAAAACTGGTTCTCGCTGCCTTGCAACAGGCACAAATACGCTACAGATGGGCCTTCCCGTTTAAATTAGTGTTTAACCTTGATAACAACACATACAGCTGCTCCTCCCTAACGGAAGGTCTCTCTCTGCTAACAAAACTCAAAATAACCACTTCTGTACCAACAGACCACAAAGAACCCCTAGAAGATCAATAGAAAGAACCTGGACACCGTTACAGAAACCAAATCAGAATAAAAGAGCTAGTCAGAGTTCTGTGGCTGCAGAAGACCAATCCCTCCATCTGGATGACAACACATGAATATGTACATGGAACTTTCTCAGATCAAGTTGCTACTGTGGGGACTAAAATTATAGTCCACTGGATTTTTAAAGTCCTACTACGTACTTTGTGCTAACCTCTTTAGGATAGTACATCTGTTGCAGTGGCGTCACTAGGGGGGGGCGGGGGGGGGGCGGGGCGGGCCGCACCCGGGTGACACCAAAAAAAAAAAAAATTTTTTTTTTTTTTTTTTTTTTTTTTTACATTTTATTGAAATTCAAAGAAATACAATGTTGAGATGCATAGATTATTTTATTAGAGGCTGGCATTTGTGAACATTAGTGGGACTGGGGAAGTTGTAGACTCACAATTTTTTTGCCCCTTGAGCCAGTGCTGCAATTTCAACAAATAGTTTTCCTGGCTGCTTTTGCTTGTTTGTACTTTGCTCCTCCCCTGCCCAATTTCACTATGAATGTTGTGGGTGTGCCGTGGGGCTTGCAAAGTTGCGCTGCTAGCCTAAACCTGCCTGCCTATCTGTGCTCACTGCTCAGTGACATGCGGCCCAGGGCTGTGCACTGACAGACTTGGAACAGAGTCAGAGAGCAGAATTGTCATAGTTTGTGCGCCTAAACCTTTTCTTCAGTGATTTATTTTAGAGTGCTCTGTTTATCTTTCATTTGATGTTCTGCTGAGCCAGGGAGCAGCTCTAGGCATGAGCTTCCTAATTAATGCAGTGCAGTTTACATATTTTGTATGTGTGTGTCTGAGTTTTTGTGTGTGTGTTTTTGTGTGTGTGTCTGAGTGTGTTTCCGAGTGTTTGTGTGTGCATCTAAGTATGTTTTTAAGTGTGTCTGAGTGTTTGTATGTGTGTGTCTGCTTTCTGGGGGGGGGTGACACCATGACTTACCGCACCGGGTGACACCAACCCTAGTGACGCCACTGATCTGTTGAACTACATTCTTGAACTTTCTTGTTCTAATGTTGATGTTGATGGAAAAATGTAACTAATATATACACCCCCGGCATTGAAACTATTATTATAATTCATATCTCAGTTGCCTTACTACCCTTTCTCCTTCATCTTATTATTGACAACTCTTCCCTCTTCTCTACCCAGTGGCACTTTTAACTTCAACAGTCGTACACAAGTAAGGGGATGACTGCAACCAGATGTTTGCAGCTCTCTATACAGACCACCCATCAACTTATTTCACCTATTATCTCAGTCCTCATCCCCCCTTCCACTAACCTGCCACTCTCTCCACCCTCAGACTCTCCCCACCCATATCCCTCTCTCTCTCCATTTCCTTCTTTCCCTCCTCTAAAGTCTCCCCCCGACACTTCATCAAACTTAACAAGGTTTATTATGGTTGTTGGCTAGAAAGCCACATAGTTCACAGTAAATGTGTACTTTATATTTCCAATTTATGCTACAATGTTTATGTTTACTTATTTTTTTAATTTTAATTGCACAGGTATATATAGATTGCTATTTTTGTCAATTAATCTTCATCTCTCAAAAATGTCAGGGTACCGAAGATCCAGATACAAAACTGAGGGGGCTCGGTTGTCATCGGGTCGGTGAGTCGACTGTCTTACTTTCCAGATACCTTTAGCAGATTCATCTAGAATTCCACCATTGCCCTTCAAATTATAACTCATAATGTGTGGGGATTGCACTCCCATGCCAAAAGGAAAAAAGCACTAAATGAATATAACATATTAAAGGCCCATATAATCCTACTGCAGGAGACAAACTTCACTAAAAATACTACGCCTAAATATTGGGACAAAGCTTTCCCAACCGAATATCATGCTACCAGCACCAAAAACATTGTGGAGTCTCTATTTTGTTACATTCGTCACTAAATTTTCAGGAAGACGAGGCCTGGATTGATAGTTAGGGGCGCTATATTATATTAAGGGGAAAAATTCACGGCACACCGGTTACTATAGGAAATGTATATGCACCCAATGAAGCACAGCACACATTCTTAGCCAAGATCAGCAAAATGATCACACTTTGGAAGAGATATAGGCTAATACTAGGAGGGGATTTTAACTTAGTGGTGGACAGCAAGTGGGATAGATCCAGTGGAGCTGGGAGGGAGTCGTCAGGGAAGATTTTACTTGACTTCTTAAAGGGACATAATACTCATATGCTAAATCACTTGAAACTGATGCAGTATAACTGTAAAAAGCTGACAGGAAAATATCCCCTGAGCATCTCTATGTAAAAAAGGAAGATATTTTACCTCACAATCTCCTCAGCTCAGCAGAGTAAGTTCTGTGTAAAAAGTTATACTCAGCTGTTCCCAGCTGCAGGTAAAAAAAAATAAAAAAAAATGAAGAAATGAACAGCAGCCAATCAGCATCAGCAGTGCTGAGGTCATGAACTCTTTTACTGTGATCTCATGAGATTTCACTTAACTCTCATGAGATTTCATAGTAAGCTGAATAGGGAAATAATATGAGAGTGCACGAGGCTCAGCCCCTAAGATGTCCCAGGACATGCACACTAAAATGCTGCTTAGAAATCCTTTACAATGGGAGGTGGCTACTGAGGAACTTTTTAGGTAAAATATCTTTCTTTTTTACATAGAGATGTTCAGGAGATATTTTCTAGTTAGCTTTTTACAGCTATACTGCATCACTTTCAAGTGTTTAAACATTTGGGTATTATAACCCTTTAATTGACCATAATTTGATTGACTGCTGGAGATCGCTTCATAGGGGCGAAAAAGATTATACATTCTATTACTCACCACATGGCTCTTTCTCATGACTAGATTATATATTCATTAGCCAAATAATGCAACCACTTCTTTCGAAAGCACAAATTTTAGATGTTTCATAGTCTGACCATGCAATAGTCACAACTAACCTCACAGACATACTTAATCCCAATAGATGAAAGTCTTGGACCTTAAACCCAACCCTATTGAGAGACCCTTTGTTCCTAGAATCTCTTAAAGACAACCTCCAACATTTTACTAGAAATAACGAAAAAACATTATCTAGCCCACTTTACGAATGGGGAGCGCTGAAGGCTTACACAAGAGGAATTTTGATAGGAGAGACTAGCAAACAAAAGAAACAGCAGACAATTAAATTAAACCAACTTAAACTAGACCTAGAAAATCTGTCCAAACAAAACAAAAGGAGCCCATCTGCTTCTCTGCTTAATCAGATAAAATCCAAAAAAAGTGAATTAGATGACCTTCTTGATAAGGAGGTATACAGATCACTTAAGATTCTGGATGCACACTGCCAAATAAATTAAAAAACATAACCAGAACTACCACAATACCCCAAATCCAGACACCCGAAGGGACAATAACTAATAATCCCCAGGAAATAGCCAATACATTTGCTAAATGGAATCAAAAGTTATACGACCTACCAAACTCAGAAAATCATACAAAACATTTAGGGGAAATATGTAGTTATCTGACAAACTGTTACCCACCCTTGACGAAGAAGCGATAGAAAAACTAAACCGCCCCATTATATTGCAAGAGATACTAACAGCAATTAAAAATACTATAGTACCTAAAGCTCCGAGCCCGGATGGCTTTCCAGGAATATTTTATAAAACACTAAAAGACGTCATAGCCCCACAACTAGTAAAAAAAGTTAACCACATTTTGGAGGGGAATGCAATTCCTTCTGAACTATTACTAGCTAGGACACATCGCCGCCAAACCCCTACTGCCGCCCCTAACATCGCCGCCACCTACATTACAGTTATTAAGTGGGAGCCTCCACATATAAAATCACACTATTTGCGGACAACATTATTTTATCTCTCACTAAACCCCTAATTTCACTCCCTATACTTTAAAAAATGCTGCAAAAATTTGGTAGGATATCGGGATATAAATTAAATGACGATAAATGCGAGGGTTTGGGTATACACTTGCCTGCAGTCACAAAAAAACTCCTCAAAATAAACTTTGGATTCTCTTGGGCACATAAGGGTCTCAAATACCTAGGGATCAACCTCTCCAACAACATAAAATCATTGTTTTTGCTTAATTATAATCCAATGTTTCTTCAGATTAAAAATCTTCTAAACCAATGGACCAAAAAGAAAATCTCCTTTTATGGAAGGATTGTTATCTCTAAAAAGACCATTCTTCCCAAATGACTTTACCTTTTCCGGTCACTACTGGTGTCGGTCCCAGTGGCCGCACTACACCAAATCCAAAAGGACATTAATAACTTAATCTAGGGAGGGAAAAAAACTAGGATTAACAGGTCCACCTTGACAAAACATAAAAGCAGGGGGGGGGGCTTTTGGGAGTGCCACACTTAGTCTCCTATTATTACGTTGCCAGAATGCTACAGACATGCTATGGCATAACACTCACGATGGAATCAGGTGGGTTCAGTTGGAATCTGACCTAGTACAGATAAACCCCATATATAAAATACTGTGGGCAGGCAGAAACACAAGACCGCCCCAATGGCAACAATTTGTCACCATCGCACACACAGTTTATCTCTGGGATAGACTAACTTCCTCATACATTTTGATCTTACAACACTCTAGTGCTAACAGAGGCCTTTTAATGCCGTCCTATCCTTTAACCAATATGCAGATCTAGACCCCTCTGATACCAACATATGGTTTCATTACCTACAACTTAAGTCGAGAGTTCAAGCAATACTACACTCTAAAACCCCTAGTAAAGCCACCAGTTTCAAACTATTATGCTTATCCAGAAATAGACCCAAAAGTGCTATCGCTAAGATATATCCTATTTTTAACCTTCCGGTCGCAAAAAACACTTTATGCTAAAATGGGAATCTGAATTTAATTTCACCTGGGATCAGGCAGACTGGATTAATATCACAAATAAGGGCTGTTCCTTCTCCCCTAGTGCCAACCT
This sequence comes from Bombina bombina, assembly GCF_027579735.1. Taxonomy (NCBI): domain Eukaryota; kingdom Metazoa; phylum Chordata; class Amphibia; order Anura; family Bombinatoridae; genus Bombina; species Bombina bombina. Next base: position 537,826,972 of record NC_069503.1, read on the forward strand.
CAGAGAAAATGACATAAAGACCATCTATAGATGGTACTTGAATCCAACACGTTTGCTGAGAGACGACAGGGATAACATCAATAACTGTTATAGGGGGTGTGGGGGGAGAGGCACGTACATTCACATGTGGTGGGAATGTCCATATGTTGCTCAGACGTGGACACTAACCTCAACATTACTAAGCGCTATCTTCAACACACAAATTAAACTTCAACCTTTACAAGCCCTACTGCACCAACACATCCCTAGTCTATCACCACAGGAAAATAAACTCCTGATGATCATCTGCACAGCGACCAGACTAAATATTGCCCGGTAATGGAAATGCCAAATACCTACTTTCACACTTATTTTACGTAAGATTGCATATATATTTCAACTATCTAGTATTTCGGAAGATATACTTGATCAGAAAGAAAGATTCTTATAGGTGTGGGAACCATTGATAATGTACTCAGAGGCAATAAATGGTAATACAAGACGGATAGGTATAGCAAAGGACCGAGCCCCCTCAAATCTATAATTCTATAGTACACCGTAAACCTACTAGAACATCTTATAATCCACTTTATAGTACTTATAGGGGTTGCTGGCATCTATATATTTCTGGAGAAATCACTAAGGGATATGCTAAACTACTACTATACACTGCCCTGTGTCTGATTATCTTCCCTTAGCCATATCTATATTACTAGGACCCTACAGAACTCAATGAAGATATTATTTTGAATGCTCGTTTTTAATGTAAACTTGACAAAGTATTAAACTGTATTTTATTTGCTGAATACCTGTGAATGTGATATCTCATTTTATTTTATTTTGTTAATATGTGAAAACTTTAAGAAATAAAAATAAAAATAATTAAAAAAAAACAATAGTTTTTTTAAGTAGACTGTCCGTTTAATTGATCAGATGCATTATGGGGAACTAGTGACAGTACCACAGTAGGACACTTATTCTTGAAATCTGAATATGCTTCATGATTCTTTGAATGTTATTATCAACAAGATACCAACAGCTGTGAGATGCGGAGAGAGAAGATACTGTCAGCAAGGAAAAGAATGCTGAGTTAGCAGAATGAGGATGAGTGGCCAGGTCAGTTTGTGAGAGTAGATGGGCAGCCTGGACAGTAGTTGTATTTTTTCATTAATTGAGTTGACTTTTTTGTAATTGAGAACCATTATCGGTCATTAACGGAGCAGTTGTGGGGAAATGAAGATCAGAAATTGAGGAAGATATCAAGATCAGCTGCGTTTGATTTGGTAAGATTGTCATCATTTACATAATAAATAAATAATGGCCAATCACATTTTTTCTATATCTAACAAGAATTTCAGAAAGATTGTAAACTGAGGCCATTATGTCTTTAGACTTATTTTTTTATTGGTCTATCAATATAGAGCAGTTTATTTTATAAGACCATAAAATAAATCCCTTCAGAGTGCATGAGCTTCATCGAGTCATTGCATCAAACATATATATATGATGCACTGTAATTCCCCCATCTTCACTATCATTTTTGCCTCCGTCTGGGGGGCTCAAACCTCATTCTCCAAGATTCACTTGGGATGGATGCCAGAGAATCGGCGGGGTTCCCCCCTTCAACCCCCCAGGTGGAGGCAAAAACAAATAGTGTAGATGGGGGAATTAAAGTACAGCCGCTTGGGTAATGTCCATTTTACCCGGGTATATATATATAAGTAAAGTATGTGGATGAGAGTAAATACTGATAGGAGCAGAAAAATAAAAAATTGTTTTATCCACCAAACCTGTATTCTAAGGATGGGCGAATGTGACTAAATCGAAATTCGAATGGTAGAACGAATATTCCTTTGGATATTCGTTTTACACAATCAATAAATCGATAAAAATTCTTTCAAATGTTATTTTCGAATTTGAATGTTATTTTCAAATTCAAATGTTGCTTTAAAATTCGAATGTCCATAATTTCTAATTTCAAATGTGTATATTCAATATATTATGAACATTCAAAATCTAAATGGATTTGCATGATTTGAAATAGCTTTTTAAAATTCGATTTTATATTATAAAATAAACATAAAATTTGAAAAAAAGTTTAATCAAAATTCGAATACGATATTAGAATGTTAAATTATTTGATAAACATTCTAAATTAATTTTCAACGGACTAATGTATAAAAATTTGTTTTAAATTTTGAATGCTGCAAAATGTTCACCCATCCCTAATTCTGACAGAGGTCACATTTCAGATCGTCAACTATGTTGATCAAGCATAATATAAAGGTGAATTAGCCTAATAAAACTTCCGGAGAGTTTATAATTATATTAGAATATGAAGAAATAGGTATATTCTGTATCATTACTAATTTATGAAAAAAGGAATATAATTATTAACAACAGTTATTGCAAACCAAAATAGCACGGATCAAAATGTGAAACTGCAAAGTTTGGCATTCCTTTAAACATCACAGAAATGCCCCATATACTCATGGCATAGCAGCAAACTGGCTTACGTTTTTCGGCGGTCTGCTGTAATCATAGCTCAAGCACACAACTATCAGAACTTTAGTTAAAGGGACAGTCAACACCAGAATTGTTGTTGTTTACAAAGAAAGATAATCCCTTTATTACCCATTCCCCAGTTTTGCATAACCAACACTGGTATATTAATACACGTTTTAGCTCTGTGATTACCTTGTATCTAAGCTTCTGCTGACTGCCCCCTCATTTCAGTTCTTTTGACAGTCTTGCATTTTAGCGCTCACTCCTAGGTCACTTCACGTGCATGAGCTCAATGTTATCTATATGAAACACATGAACTAATGCCCTCTACTGGTCAAAATGCATTCAGAGTCTTCAAGGTCTAAGAAATTAGCATATAAACCTCCTAGTTTTAGCTTTCAACTAAGAATACCAAGAGAACAAAGCACAATTGGTGATAAAAGTAAATTGGGAAGTTGTTTAAAATTACATGCCCTATTTAAATCATGAAAGGTTTTTTTGGACTTGACTGTCCCTTTAAAGGAAAACACACTGTTCCCAATGGTTAAAATTACTATAGCCATGCCTTGATATGTAATTAAACAATTATACTCCTGAGTGCAGCACGTATATTACATTAATAGTAGCTTAACCCCTTAAGGACCAGGCATTTCAGACAAAAACTTCCCCAAAGTAGCATTTTAGCATTTTTGCCATCACTAAATTTAAACAGAAATAGAGTCTTTTTTATATTTACCTATCAGAATTATATATTTTTATTTTAGTAGACAACCCAAAGTATTGATCTAGGCCCATTTTGGTACATTTCATAACCCAATTCACCGTCAAATGCGATGAAATAAAAAAAAATGTTAACTTTTTCACAATTTTAGGTTTCTCACTGAAATTATCTACAAACAGCTTTTGCAATCATGGCACAAATGGTTGTAAATGCTTCCTTGGGATCTCCTTTGTTCAGAAATAGCAGACATATATGGCTTTGGCATTGCTTTTTGGTAATTAGAAAGCCGCTAAATGACGCTGCGCACCACACTTGTATTATGCCCAGCAAAGAAGGGGTTAATTAGGTAGCTTGTAGGGTTAATTTTAGCTATAGTGTAGAGATCAGCCTCCCACCTGACCCATCCCACCCCCTGATCCCTCCCTGACCCCTCTCAAACAGCTCAAATAAAGTAAATTTGAAAGTTCCTGTCCCTTTAATATCTTTACATAAATGTGATGCCAAATAATAACTAAATAACAGTACATAAATGTGATATTTAAGTGATCGGCACATACAGTTATGTACTGTATTGTACAAGTTGCTAAAACAATCTTCACCATATAGGGACAATACAAATTAATCCATTGTGCAGTATACACAATATAATTATTGAACACTAAAGATCTATAGACCCATAATAATATTGCTATTGATAAATGGGCTGTATTTGTGTATACACAAGCACATTACAAAAAGCCTAAATCTGAATATTCCGCTAGATATCTTAACTCCCTATTTGACATTCCAAAGAATCCCAATATAACAAAGAAAAAGAAAATTGCAGAACTGACTATACACAATAGGGAGTTGCTAAAAAGAAATCATAAATGTACACTTCTGCCAAAGCAGGGATAGGCACGGACCAAGGCTGTGGCGGACATTTTTCAAAGTACAGACATTAGTGAAGGACACTAAGGTAAATTTCAAATTAAAAACATCAAAAAACACTCTCTTTACAGAGAGGGTAGTGGATACATGGTGGAATAGCCATCCAGCAGAAGTAGTAGAGACAGTGAAGTAGTTTAAACATGCATGGGATAGGCATAAGGTTATGCTAGATATAAGATAAGGCCAGGAACTAATGAAAGTATTCAGAAAATTGGGCAGACTAGATAGGCCGAATGGTTCCTATCTGCCGACATATTCTATGTTTCTATAAGTCAGGAGAGCGGCACTTTGCTGTCAAATGGGCTGCACTTTGGACGCCCCTGGTCTAGTTCCACAAGTACAAATTAGCCATCTAATCAAACAAGTTTAAAATAACATTTATATAAAGACTGCTTGTGGTATTACCTTTTTTTTTGTTATATTGAGAGTCTGCAACTCCTGACCAAACCCACCCACCTTGATGTTAATTGCATGATCATCATGGTTGGTTACTTACTCAGTTACGTAAGGTTTGTCAGAGTAAGCAGCGGTCGTCTACACACAGACACCAGCACCACGCTGCAGCACAGATCAAGGAATTGGGACGGGTCACGACTCACGGTTAGTTGACTGCAGGCAGCTTGCTTCTTCCCTCACTTTCCCACTACTAAGCGTGGCGCCGATTGGGTCAAGGAGGCATTCATCTGTCCTACTCCTCCCTCCCCTCCGCAAAACAGGTGGCGGACACTGCAAGGGCCAGTCACGGACACCAGTGTCCGTGTACGGACACCTTGCCTATCCCTGTGCCAAAGTCTTATTCCTCCTCTCCTCAATGCTACTGACTGCTAGTCTAGAACATTAATAGATCAAATGTATAAACAAATCCTAATTATTTTGAAAATCCAAATGTTTGAAATTCCCAACTCTTGATATAGCCAAATCCTAAATAACAATTACCAAAATAAATTAAACCTGTGATACACCAAATACCAAACAGTATTATGGTACATTCTGCAATCATAATCCTTCATACATTAAGATCCTTGGAGTTGTATACTGTATTCATTCTCTTTTCATAATGCCCCTGTCACCACTCATATACTATTCCCAATAATTAAACAAATCATAACTGGAATTCAATCCATTGGGAATTCTGGTCTTAAATTTGAAGATCCCATACAGCTCACGTTTGGCCAACAATTGGTCCTTTTTCAATGGCACACCATCTTAATGAATTTGGATCTATTCCACACTATAATAGATGTTAAAAAAGACTTATTAGGAACATCATATTAAGGAAGCTTTTATTTTTTTAGAGACAACAAACAATGCCCAATTAGGAGAAGGACATTCAGGCATGCCTCTGTTCTTACACTTGAGCTCAATACCTTTGAGGAATCTTGTTTTCATTACAACAGTTACAAACTGAAGGAGAGGGGAGCTCTGGGACAAGAAACAAAGGCTTATTTAAAAAAATAAATCAAGATTTTATCCAATTCAGAGTAGAGGTACTGTTCTGGAAACATTTTTTAATAGAATAGAATCAGATCTTGTCTCTTTAAAGGAAAATATAGGACATGTCTGGCAAAATTTAACAAAAATTGGATAGAGAGACCCTGAGGTCATTACAGGACAACGATGAACTGGTCATACGACCAGCTGACAAGGGCGGTACAATTGTAGTAATGAATCGCGACAGTTATATACAAGAGGCTATGAGAAAACTAACCAATGAGAATGACTATATGACACTAAATATGAACCCTACTCTGCTGTTTAGGAATTAATTACATCAGCTTTTGGAAGAGGGTTTGTATATGAAATATCCAAAAATACCATTGTTCCACCATTTTCCGAAAGTTTACAAATCCACGGGTAATGTGCAGGGCCGTCCCATAGTGAGTGGGACAGATTAACTATTGGAACACCTATCACAATGGTTAGAGTCTATTTTGCAACCTTTGGTTATATCCCTGGCATTATATATCAGAGATACTAAACATATATTGAAAGTGGTTCAGCCGATTAGATGGAGTCCTGATTACCGTTATTGCGGATCATGTCCGCTGCACATCGATAAATGCCGACAGCACACACTCTCAGCATCTATCATTGCACCAGTAGTTCTTGTGAACTGCCGGTGCAATGCCGTCCCCTGCAGATTTGCTGCCAATCGGCCGCTAGCAGGGGTGTTAATCAACCCGATCGTATTCGATCTGGTTAATTTCTGGCGATGTCTGTCCGCTGCCTCAGAGCAGGCAGACAGGTTATGGAGCAGCGGTCTTTAGACCGCTGCTTCATAACTTGTGTTTCCGGCGAGCCTGAAGGCTCACCAGAAACACAGAGCTTGATAAATATGCCCCAAAATCTCTATATTTGTCTATACAATGAGAAAGGTAATAAATCATTATGTTTTTTTCTGAGTAATTTTTCAGATTATGACCTAAATTACGAGTGGAGCCATATTCTCATGCCGTGAGACACGGCAAACCACCTAGCGCAGAGGGTAATTTGTGCAGCATTGGGCAGCAAAATAAAAATATATATGTATCTGAGTATATACATATGTATTTATGTGTTTATATGAGTATATACACATAAATATATATAAACAAGAAAAACAATAGGGAGAGAACTAAATGTGAAACGGACAAAAAATGTCTAATATAAAAATAAATAGATACACTATCTAGTGGTTAGTCAGACCACACAATAGATAGTGGTGCAGACCCTTCAAAATTTATGAAAACAAAAATAGAAAGAAAGAATAGGATTAAACAGCTAAATCCTGAAAGAAAGGGAATTCAGCACTCACAAAATTATATGGATATCAAAACCCCCAAAATAGGTAGAAATGGAACATACATCACACAAGTATAGATCATTAACACTAAAGGTGCATGTTTATTAAAATCCAAGCCTCAGATGGAGCAAAAAAAAACCATATTAAACATATCACTATCTAGTTAAATGGCTAGTAATATAACTATCACAGAGAAAGCCGGCACATATGAGTGATACATAAACATCAAAACACAGTTATATGTCCACATCCATAATTAAATAGCTAGTAAAGCTAGTATGATGTAAGCAAGCCTACAGAAGTCCCTGTCAGATCTGCTTAGGCAAGATGACGAGGTCGATACTAGCAGCAGTCATGCTCACTTCAAATAAAAGTTCCTTAAAAAAGTCATAATTAGACATTCGTGATTTAGACAGACCATACAATTTTAAACAACTCTCCAATTTACTTCTATTATTTAATTTGCTTCCTTCTCTTCTTATCCTTTGCTAAAAGGTTTATCTAGGTAAGCTCAGAAGCAGCAAAGAACCTAGGTTTTAGCTGCTGATTGGTGGCTGCATATATATATATATATATATATACCGATTGTCATTGGCTCACCCATGTATTCAATTGCATTGCTGCTTCTTCAACAAATGAAGAGAATGAAGCAAATTTGATAATAGAAGTAAACTGGGAAGTTGTATAAAATGTTATATTCTACCTAAATCATGAAAGAAAATTTTTGGGTTTCATGTCCCTTTAAACCACATAAATCCCAGTGCAAGTTAAACTAACAGCAATCAGTTGTATAGATTTTGTTCGCATCAAATCAAAGTTGCTTGAACCACAAAAAGTCCCAGGAAAGGTAATGACACTTATAGATACCAGCAGCTTAGTGCAAGTTCCTCACTGCACCATATCTTCTTGCAGATTAATCCAGACTGCAGCTCACCGTAACATAGAACACAGTGAGAGTAGCAGGTGAAAAAGTCCATACCTGCTTTTCACAGCACACCACAAACCTTGTGAACATGGTTTGTGACTATTATACAGCTGCAATTTTGTTTGTGACATCAGTACACCTAATACCTTTATGTGACCTTAAGAGCAGCGGTGAGCTGCGGTCTAACTGCTATTTCCTGCTTGAAATTACATTGTGTGAACGGCTCCCTTTTCACAGGACGGTTCTATCTAATATACCTGTGTTATCATACGAGCAGTGGTGTGCTGTGACAAGCAGTTATGGAATACATTATGGCGTGAACACGGCTTCAATCTACAGAATGTTTTCACTACTATCACTGTGTTCTATGTTACGGTGAGCTGCAGTCTCAACATTCTAAAGTGGAACCCTTATGAGGGTAATTATATTGCATTTGGTTGATAGCTAGGCAGGGGTCAAGTCCTACAAGATAAAGTGTGGGAACTCACCAAGACTTCCACCCCCCCTCACAATTAATATTGTTTTACACACATAAACACATAGACTGTATTTATATGTATATTATCTAAACTCTATGGGACAGATTTATAAAGCTCCGTATGGATTCAGGCTTTCCGGAAACAGAAGATATGAAGCAGCGGTCTAAGGACTGCTGCCTTTATAACCTGTTCGCCTGCTCTGAGGCCGCCGGAGAGAAATCAACCAGATCAAATACGATTGGGTTGATTGACAACCCGTGCTAGCGAATCTGCAGGGGGCGGCATTGCACTAGCAGTTCACAAGAACCGCTGGTGCAATGATAAATGCCGACAGCCTATGCTGTCGGCATTTATCGATGTGCGGCGGACATGATACGCTACATCGTATCATGTCTGCTCGCACATTAATAAATATACCCCTATATGTACAGTCATATGCAACAGTTTAGGCACCCCTGACAATTTCCATGATTTTCATTTATAAATAATTGGGTGTTTGGATCAACAATTTCATTTTGATCTATCAAATAACTGAAGGACACAGTAATATTTCAGTAGTGAAATGAGGTTTATTGGATTAACAGAAAATGTGCAATATGCATCAAAACTTAGACAGGTGCATAAATTTGGGCACCCTTGTCATTTTGTTGATTTGAATACCTGTAACTACCTAGCACTGATTAGTTGGAACACACAATTGGTTTTGATGAGCCCATTAAGCCTTGAACGTCATAGACAGGTGTATCCAATCACGAGAAAAGGTATTTAAGGTGGCCAATTGCAAGTTGTTGTTCTCTTTGACTCCCCTCTGAAGAGTGGCGACATGGGGGCCTCAAAACAACTCTCAAATGACCTGAAAACAAAGATTGTTCAACATTATGGTTTAGGGGAAGGCCACAAAAAGACAAAGGATGGTGAGAATGGTCAAAAACAGCCCACACACCACCTCCAAAGACCTACAACATCATCTTGCTGTAGATGGTGTCACTGTGCAACAATTAAGAGCACTTTACACAAGGAGTAGCTGTATGGGAGAGTGATGCGGAAGAAGCCTTTTCTGCACACACGCCACAAACGCACATTTGGACAAGCCAGCTTCATTTTGGAAGAAGGTGCTGTGGACTGATGAAACAAAGATTCAGTTATTTGGTCATAACAAGGGGCGTTATGCATGGTGGCAAAAGAACACAGCGTTTCAAGACAAACACTTGCTATGCACAGTAAAATTTGGTGGATGTTCCATCATGCTGTGGGGTTGTGTGGCCAGTGCCGGTACTGGGAATCTTATTAAAGTTGAGGGTTGCATGGATTCCACTCAATATCAGCAGATAATTGAGAATAATGTTGAGGAATCAGTCACAAAGTTGAAGTTATGCCGGGGCTGGATATTTCAACAAGACAACGACCCAAAACACTGCTCAAAATCTACTCTGGCATTTATGCAGAGGAACAAGTACAATGTTCTAGAATGGCCATCCCAGTCCCCAGACTTGAATATCATTGAAAATCTGTGGGGTGATTTGAAGCGGGCTGTCCATGCTCGGCAACCATCAAACCTAACTAAACTGGAGATGTTTTGCAAGGAGGAATGGCCCAAAATACCTTCATCCAGAATCCAGACACTCATTACAGGCTATAGGAAGCATCTAGAGGCTGTTATTTTTGCTAAAGGAGGCTCTACTAAATATTGATGCAATATTTCTGTTGGGATGCCCAAATTTATGCACCTGTCTAATTTCGTTTTGATGCATATTGCACATTTTCTGTTAATCCAATAAATCTCATTTCACTACTGAAATATTACGGTGTCCTTCAGTTATTTGGTATATCAAAATGAAATTGCTGATCCAAACACCCAATTATTTATAAATGAAAATCATGGAAATTGTCAGGGGTGCCTAAACTTTTGCATATATTATCTATACTCTTGTTAATGAAAGCAAATTAAATCCAATGATGGTTGCCTTTGGGCCTGAGAATCCTCCTCTGTCAGAGAGTCTCACCCACTCAAGGTGAAATAGTCCTATTTCTGCTGAGCAAGCCACACAGAAATGTAAGCACCATGTGTTACACACATTGTGGGGTGATCACACAGAAGGACCGCTGACAGGCTTGCGTTTAGTGTATTGTAGGAAATGTTACTGCCCATTACAAGAGGATCTCACTATCCCTCTAATCAGACTGTGCTCCAGCTCCTCCCACTAGCAGCAGCAGTGTTTACTGAAGCATTTCTGTTCTCTGCAAAAATAGTTCAGGAACTCCGTTCCCATGCGTTCCCGCTCGACTTGACCCCTGCTGGCTAGGCCTCAGGACATAACAAATGCATGCTATTAATGTTCCATAGCTGCTACTACTTCAGAGGGACTATCCTATATTATAAAAGGCCAAGTGTGTTTGTCCGAAGCTGTCATGCGCAGTAGAGACTGCGCACGAGGACAAACACACCTGGCCTTCTAACTGTCTTCCCCCGGCGTCGCGTGTGGTGGAGTGGGCGTGGCCGGCGGGCGTGGTGTGGACGGGGCCCGGACGGGGCCGGGCGTGACATGGGCGTGGTCTGGTGGGGCCGAGCATGACGCGGGCGGGGCCGGGCGGGGCTGGGCGGGGCCAGGTGCCGAGTGTGTGGCTGTGCACAGTGAGTGAATCATAAGAGGTGCCGAGTGTGTGGCTGTGCACAGTGAGTGAATCATAAGAAGACAGAGAGCTCTAAAAAGAAGGGGATAGTGAGAGCAGAAGAGGGGGATAAAGAGATTGGGGAGATAGCACAAAAGAGATTGGGGAGATAGCACAAAAGAGATTGGGGAGATAGCACAAAAGAGATTGGCGAGATAGCACAAAAGAGATTGGGGAGATAGCACAACAGAGATTGGGGAGATAGCACAAAAGAGATTGGGGAGAAAGAGAGAGCAAAAGAGATGAGGGGGGAGAAAGAGAGAGCAAAAGAGATGAGGGGGGAGAAAGAGAGAGCAAAAGAGATGAGGGGGGAGAAAGAGAGAGCAAAAGAGATGAGGGGGGAGAAAGAGAGAGCAAAAGAGATGAGGGGGGAGAAAGAGAGGGGGGAGAAAGAGAGAGCAAAAGAGAGGGGGGAGAAAGTGAGAGCAAAAGAAAGGGGGAGAAAGATAGCAAAAGAGAGGGGGGAGAAAGACAACAAAAGAGGGAGAGAGACAGCAAAAGAGGGGGGGGGGGAGAGAGCAAAAGAGAGGGGAGAGAGAGAGCAAAAGAGAGGGGGGAGAGAGCGCAAAAGAGAGGGGGGAGAGAGGGGGGAGAGCGCAAAAGAGGGGGGGGAGAGAGAGCAAAATAGGGAGAGAGACAGCAAAAGAGAGGAGGGGAGAGAGAGAGCAAAAGAAGGAGAGACAGCAAAATAGGGAGAAAGACAACAAAAGAGGGAGAGAGACAGCAAAAGAGAGGGGGAGAGAGAGAGCAAAAGAGGGAGAGAGAGAGCAAAAGAGGGAGAGAGACAACAAAAGAGGGAGAGAGACAGCAAAAGAGAGGAGGGGGGAGATAGAGAGCAAAAGAGAGAGGAGAGAGAGAGAGCAAAAGAGAGCGGGGAGAGACACAGCAAAAGAGGGAGAGAGACAGCAAAAGAGAGGGGGGGAGAGAGCGCAAAAGAGAGGGGGGAGAGAGAGAGCAAAAGAGAGGGGAGAAAGAGAGAGTAAAAGAGAGGGGATATAGAGAGAGAGCAAGGGGTGGGACCGCTGTGCAACAAAAAATTGCCCGTGTGAACGGGCTTTAAGACTAGTATAGTACTAATTCTTGTACAAATAGGTTTTGTTATATATCCCTTACAAGTATGATTTTTCACTGCAAGACTCTGTAAATGTATTGCTGCTAAATAAAAATAGCTATGGTTAATTTAAGGTGGACTGTTTTTGTGTCTGTGGAAACTTCCATGATTACATGCTATGGTGTTTGGTAAAAATAAACACTGAAAACAATCTCGGACACCTGTGATAATTAGATTGCCAGGTGAGCCCAATTAAAGGAAAAACTACTAAAGGAGGGTGTTCCACATTATTAAGCAGAGCACCATTTTCAAGCAATATGGGGAAGAAAAAAGAGTGAAATAGTTCAATGCCTTGGGCGAGGTATGAAAACATTAGATATTTCACGAAACCTTAAGCGTGATCATCACACTATTAAGAGATTTGTGGCTGATTCAGAGCACAGACGGGTTCGTGCAGATAAAGGCACATTGAGGAAGATTTCTGCCAGATCCATGCATCGAATCAAGAGAGCAGCTGCTAAAATACAATTACATAGCAGCAAACAGATATTTGAAGCTGCTGGTGCCTCTGGAGTCCCACTGACATCAAGGTGTAGAGTCCTCCAGAGTCTTGCAACTGTGCATAAACCTTCCATTCGGCCACCACTAATCAATGCTCACAAGCAGAAACGGCTGCATTGGGCAGAAAAATACATGAAGACTAATTTTCAAACAGTCCTGTTCACTGATGAGTGCCGTGCAACCCTGGATGGTCCAGATGGATGGAGTAGTGGATGGTTGGTGGATGGCCACCCTGTTCCAACAAGGCTGCGACGTCAGCAAGGCTGTGGTGGAGTCATGTTTTGGGCCAGAATCATGGGAAGAGAGCTGGTCTGCCCTTTTAGGGTCCCCGAAGGTGTAAAGATGACCTCTGCAAAGTATGTGGAGTTCCTGACTGACCACTTCCTTCCCTGGTACAGAAGGAAGAACTATGCTTTCCGTAATAAAATCATCTTCATGCATGACAATGCATCATCTCATGCTGCAAAGAATACCTCTGCATCAATGGCTGCTATGGGGATAAAAGCAGAGAAAGTCATGGTGTGGCCTTCATCCTCCCCTAAATGACAGTGCATTAAATCACCTAATTTTGTCCTATGCAGCCCACATGTGTTTTTACCCTTCACTTGTTCCAAACTATGCTTCCTGCCTTCTGGTTCAGTTCTGTGCTTTATGTGTGATTCTGAATTTGCCTTGACTCTGACTTCTCTGAGTAAAGATTTACTGCTCAATGATCTCCTGCTGCCAATTCTGGAGGTATTGACCCAATATCCAAGTGCTTTGGTTTTTGCTTTTGTCAAGATTTTGACAGGTCTAAGATAAATAAGGTTGATTTAAAAGCTTAAATTGCTTCAATTATTTGAAATATTGGTTTCTGCATTATTTGGTAAGATCTAAAAAAAAAAAAAATTTAAAGGGACACTGAACCCAATTTTTTTTCTTTCGTGATTCAGATAGAGCATGCAATTTTAAGCAACTTTCTAATTTACTATTATCATTTTTTCTTCGTTCTCTTGCTATCTTTATTTGAAAAAGAAGGCATCTAAGCTAAGGAGCCAGCCAATTTTTGGTTCAGACCCTGGAGAGCACTTGTTTATTGGTGGGTGAATTTATCCACCAATCAGCAAGAACAACCCAGGTTGTTCACCAAAAATGTCCTGGCATCTAAACTTACATTCTTACTTTTTAAATAAAGATACAGAGAGAGAATGAAGAAAATTTGATAATAGGAGTAAATTAGAAAGTTGCTTAAAAAAAATCTGAAAGAAAAAAAATTGGCTTCAGTGTCCCTTTAAGAACAAAATTAGTGCATGTCACATATATTAATAGGTATAATGGGTTACAAGGCAGCAATAGCTACCCATTACCTAATTATTTACTAGGGTTATAGCCTCCATTGAAAAAAATGCATAATTGCCAAGATGTAAGGCAACAGTAAAATGTAATCTAATAGGAATCAATGCTAAGTAAAATAAGATATAAATTCTGAAGCAAAGGGAAAATAATGTATCTTCATAAAGCTGATTTTATAGAAAAAGTTGAACAAAAATATGACATTAACATACTCAGTATAGTCAATGATTGTGAACCATAACAAACATAAGCCTTGCCAATACATTTAAATTATTTAAAGAATCCTACACATTTATAGATAAAAACAGTAACAATTACTATCCTTAAAGGAGTTGGTAACAATCATTTTTGAAGAAATGAAATTTGGTCAGTTATAAAGTATAATGTTAATACTTAATGTTTCCAGCAAGATTAGATATTGATCTATTTGGGTTAACGTGTCATTGTCAAACGTTAATTGCAAGTGTAAGTGTAATCTTGGATTCTCCCTAGAATGTCACTCAACCTGATCTGCAATAGATTATTTGGAAGTGGTCGTTCAAGTTCTACGAGCTGCAAGTGAAAGTTTAACAATTTGTATTTTGACACAGGAATCTCAGCATTCAAAATGTAGATGCTAATAATGTCACACATTTAGCTATTTAAAAGATTACTACATTGTTCGCAGTTTATTCATTCATTGGTCCAACAAGAAATGCTTTATAAATAATAAGAAAAACCTTAAAGGGATGAAACACATCAGTAATTTATTATGCTGTGGCAAACCTAGCCACTTCTAGACTATAATGTAAGAAAGGTTGTCTATATGCTGTATTGTGTGCTATGTAGATGTGACAGACCCTTCTGTCAGGACTGAAGGAGTTAACTGTGTTTAGCTTTAAGAAGCTAATTTTCTAAATACAAGTTGCTGGCTCCAGCCATAATTTAGTTAGTGATGAGAATTCCATTGTTTGATCACCTTCAGAGAGAAAATGCCTAAGTGATAAAAAGAGCCAAGAGTGTCTTGGGTTTAAAGTATTTAAGTAATGTAATTCTATTGTTTCATAAAAGGGCGTCTTCCCCTTTTATCTAATGTACAATATTCTTTTAACCCCCCCATCTGGGGGGGGGGGGGGTCAGACCTGCATAAATACTGGGCATATGAGCCTTAATAAAGACATTCTGTTTTAAACCTGAAAACTGGCTGGGTTGTGAATTGCTGATTCCCTATGCAGGACATTGTTCCCTGGTGTTAACCCTTGGTATCCTGTTGGTACCGTTACAATTGGTGGCAAGCGACGGAATGAACCTTATCGCCCAGAAGAGCAACTACACAAGCCAGTAACCTCAGGAAGAGGGGGATTACTACAATACTGACTAAGATGGAAGGAGTACCAGGGACCGAAGTGAATGGAGATGGATTATTCTAAGCTAAAGAGACAAACGTTAAAGGAACTGCTAGAAGCCAGGGGAAAGATAGGCAGCAGCAAACCCAAGGCTATATTAATTGCCGAGCTGATGGAAGGAGACAGAGCTCGCAGCGCTACGCCTCCAGCAGCCATGGAGGAGACCCTATACCAGAGGGAAATGAGGACCAGGCTGGAATTTTTACCCCAACCTGTACCACGGGATATGCTATCCGTGGTAATGGCAGATGTGCAGGAGTACGTGATGGCACACAGTCCGCGGAATGCATCCTCCCGAGCAGAATCCATTTTGGACGCACTCAGCAACCCAGTAAGACCCAAAATCCCATACCATGCATTTAAAATGTTTTGTGAGGAGAAGGATGAGATCGATGGGTATTTACAGGATTTTGAGAGACTGTGCGAGTTACATGATTTGGAGCAGTCCGTATGGGTGCCGGTGCTAGCAGGCAAGCTAGCCGGTAGGGCAGCGGAAGCGTATCGCGCTGTACCCAGGGAGGACAGCAAGGATTACGCTAAAGTGAAGAAAGCGATCTTGGAAAGATATGCCATTACCCCAGAGGCATACTGGCGCAAGTTTAGAGGCCTGCGCAAGCCAGAAAGAGATTCACATGCAGAGTGGGCCCACAAGCTGGATCAAGCATCTCAAGGGTGGATACAGGCCAGCCAAGCTACCATGGAAGAATTGCGACAACTGATGCTGTTGGAGCAATTCTTTAACGGCTTGTCCCCAGAAGCCCAAGAATGGGTGAGAGATCGAAAACCCCTCACCTTAACCGAAGCAGCCAGATTAGCAGACCAGCATTTTGATGCCAGGAGGCACCATGGACTACAGCCTAACAACCCCACAGCGGCACCTTTTCGCCCAGCCCCAGGGAATCCACCACCCCCCTCACGATACAACGGACGGGCGAATATACAATGCCACACCTGCAAGCAGTGGGGACATATGGCACGTGAGTGCACCCAAAATCGGAGCAGACAAGCTTGGAAGCAGGTCAGACAGAACCTGGCCCCAAGGGCGGCTGCTCACCATTACCAAACGGAGCCAGCCGCTCATGAGGTGTTAAGCACCCAAGCCGAGGAACCCCTGGGAATTCTGCATGAGGTGATGTCGGTCCGGGCCACCGATAACCGTCAACATCACCGCCAGCTGGTGACCGTAGAGGGGAAGGAGGTCCAGGGACTTCGGGATTCGGGAGCTACTTTAACCCTGATAGCTCCCCATTTGGTGCCGGATACAGCACACACTGGCTGATTCCCTATGCAGGACATTGTTCCCTGGTGTTAACCCTTGGTATCCTGTTGGTACCGTTACATATGCATATATAACAACAACAAAAAATATTAAATATATTTGAAGTAAAATATGTTCAGATTTATATTAAAAGTAACAGGGAATATTTATTTATGCATCAAATGAAGTGATACAGCACAATATAGGTTTATTTTCTGACCAAGACACTGTGACCTAGATTTGGAGTTTGGCGTTAGCCGTGAAAACCAGCGTTAGAGGCTCCTAACGCTGGTTTTAGGCTACCGCCGGTATTTGGAGTCACTCAAAATAGGGTCTAACGCTCACTTTTCAGCCGCGACTTTTCCATACCGCAGATCCCCTTACGTCAATTGCGTATCCTATCTTTTCAATGGGATCTTTCTAACTCCGGTATTTAGAGTCGTTTCTGAAGTGAGCGTTAGACATCTAACGACAAAACTCCAGCCGCAGGAAAAAAGTCAGTAGTTAAGAGCTTTCTGGGCTAAAGCCGGTTTCTAAAGCTCTTAACTACTGTACTCTAAAGTACACTAACACCCATAAACTACCTATGTACCCCTAAACCGAGGTCCCCCCACATCGCCGCCACTCGATTAAAATTTTTTAACCCCTAATCTGCCGACCGCCACCTACGTTATACTTATGTACCCCTAATCTGCTGCCCCTAACACCGCCGACCGCTATATTATATTTATTAACACCTAATCTGCCCCCCTCAACGTCGCCTCCACCTGCCTACACTTATTAACCCCTAATCTGCCGAGCGGACCGCACCGCTACTATAATAAAGTTATTAACCCCTAATCCGCCTCACTAACCCTATAATAAATAGTATTAACCCCTAATCTGCCCTCCCTAACAACTGAAGAATGACGGTTCCTTTAAGGGACGTCATCCAAGATGGCGTCCCTCAAATTCCGATTGGCTGATAGGATTCTATCAGCCAATCGGAATTAAGGTAGGAATATTCTGATTGGCTGATGGAATCAGCCAATCAGAATCAAGTTCAATCCGATTGGCTGATCCAATCAGCCAATCAGATTGAGCTCGCATTCTATTGGCTGTTCCGATCAGCAGATTAGGGATACATAAGGATAATGTAAGTAGCGGCGGTTTACGGAGCGGCAGATTAGGGGTTAAAAATAAAATGCAGGTGTCAGCGATAGCGGGGGCGGCAGATTAGGTGTTAATAAGTGTAAGGTTAGGGGTGTTTAGACTCGGGGTACATGTTAGGGTGTTAAGTGCAGACGTAGGAAGTGTTTCCCCATAGCAAACAATGGGGCTGCGTTAAGAGCTGAACGCGGCTTTTTTGCAGGTGTTAGGTTTTTTTTCAGCTCAAACAGCCCCATTGTTTCCTATGGGGGAATCGTGCACGAGCACGTTTTTGAGGCTGGCCGCTTGCGTAAGCAACTCTGGTATCGAGAGTTGAAGCTGCGTTAAAAATGCTCTACGCTCCTTTTTTGGAGCCTAACGCAGCCATTCTGTGGACTCTCAATACCAGAGTTATTTTTATGGTGCGGCCAGAAAAAAGCCGGCGTTAGTTTTTCGGGTCGTTACCGACAAAACTCCAAATTTAGCCGTAAGGATAGGCGAATGTTTCTAAAAATTCAAAATTTAAAACGAATTTTGATACATTCGTTCGTTCGAATCGAATTTCAAATGTTTATATAACATTCTAACATTCTATTTTCTAATTTTCGTTTTCAAATTTTTCAATAAAATTCGAAAATATTCGTTCGAATAATAGAATGTTTAGCTATGTATTCATTCAATTTCGAAATGTAATATTCAAATTTGAATGTGACATTCGAATTCGAATGTGACATTCGAATTCGAATGTGACATTCAAATTTGAAATATTATTTCTAGTCTACAACTGTGTTTAATAAATGTAATATTCGAATTTGAATGCTACATTCGAATTCGAATGTCACATTCAAATTTGAAATAGTATTTCTAGTCTAATACTGTGTTTTAAATGTGATATTCGATTCGAATGTAACATTCGAATTCAAAATAGTATTTCTAGTCTAATACTGTGTTTTCTAAATGTAATATTCAAATTCAAATGTGATATTCGATTCGAATGTGACATTCGAAATAGTGTTTCTAGTCTACAATTCTGTTTTATAAATGTAATATTCGAATTCGAATGTGATATTCGAATGTGACATTCGAATGTGACATTCGAAAACTGTAAATAACATTCGAAAATCGAATTTTTAAGAATATTCGTTCTTATCAACATTCTATTATATAAATCAAATTTCTAAAATAACATTCGATCTAACATTCGAATTCGGATATAAACACATTCATCCCTACAAGACACCTCCCACTGCTGGACAGAGACTGATCTCCACAAATATAGAAATAAGTTAATTTTATTCAAATCAATGATATTTTAATTTTTTATGTAAATACTATTGATATGAGGCATCCCAGGGCTACGGAAATAGAAACCAATTTAGATCATGTATTCATCTATAAAAATGTTTTACAGTCATATTATCTAATTGATATTTGTAAGGAAGATTATAAATCGTCTTTGCAGTTTTTGGAATATTTGACAATATTAAGATCAACTATTTTGATGTGAGTTTAAGAGGCAATGTGCTGTCTAGCAGGAGCAAACCCACTGCGCATAGGAAACACGTAACAAAGAATACACTTTGCATGGAAAAAGCTGTCATCCACCACGTCTCATATGCTATTGCTAAGGGATGTTTTGTAGAGATGAAATACAATTGCTCAGTGGATAAATCTTATCAGAAGGAGTGTAACTGATTGACTAAGGGTCCGACTCACTAAAGCTCTCGGTTCTGGAGATATTGTCTAAGAAGTCTCATCAGTACTGCAAAGTGCCTTGACTAATTTTAGAAAGGCAATATTTAGCTTAAAGTGATGGTAAATTCGTTAATAGTGTTCAACATATTTTATAAGCTCTTACCTTAACTAGCACATCGATATGCTTATATTATATAAAAAACATCTTTTTACTTCAATTTTATTTCAGTAACGGTACACTGTTCTAATCAGCTTCTCTCTAAATTTTTCACAGGGGCTGCTTTGATTGACATAAGCTTTAGCCAATCATCTGCTCACCATGCGCCCCATGTTATATAGGACCTGCACGCTCCCGTGCTCTGAACTCAGTAATTGCGATGGACTGCGCGAATGCGCAACTCTTACGCTACTTGCGCATTTGTAAATGAGAATCCTCAGCTCCGGTTTCCATACAGATAGCCTTCCATCCGAATTAGGGAGCTCAGAGCACGGGAGCGTGCAGGTCCTATTTAACATGGGGCGCATGGTGAGCAGATGATTGGCTAAAACTTATGTCAATCAAAGCAGCCCCTGTGAAAAATTTAGAGAGAGGCTGATTATAACAGTGTACCGTTATTGAAATAAAATTGAAGTTCATAAGTAAAAAGATGTTTTTTATATAATATAAGCATATCGATGTGCTAGTTAAGGTAAGAGCTTATAAAATATGTTGAACACTATTAACGAATTTACCATCACTTTAAGCTAAGCAGGGTGTCTGGATGTATAGGAAAGACAATACATCGCCATATATAGCTAAAAAATATTTTTCTTCATTACTTTTTGATAAATGAGATCTTAGGCTTTAGGCTACTGGGTGTATCCTGTTAGCATTATACAATCAGCCATGATATGAAGTAGAGGTGATATAGAGAAAGTCACTAGCTCCAGTTAGGGTCAAAATATAGTAATCAATACAGTCAAGTATGTGGCATTATTGTTATCACTATTAGCAACCAGATTCTGCAGTGCTATAAACATACAATATACAGTTGTAACATTTATAAGAGTCAGTAATAGACCAGATGTATGGGTAGAAGGCCCTGCCAATGAGTTTCTGTTGTAAATGACCTTGTATGAATGTGAGTGATAGACAGCTGGGCTTGTGAGCTCACATGCTAACGATTAAAAAGCTTTCTTGTCAATTCTGATTGAAAATTCCTTGATGACAAATTGAATAAAGTAAAATCTGAGGCCTTTGGATTTTCCTACAGACGTAAAATTACTATAAGAAACATTATTTTTCCCTACCAAGTTACTAATTTAAGGAGGCCTAGCTCATGGTTAACAGGTAAGAGAGCCTATGGGGCCGATTTATGAAAGTGCGGACGGATGTAGAAATCATGTCCGCCGCACATCGATAAATTACGACAGCATACGCTGTCGGCATTTATCATTGCACAAGCAGTTCTGTGCAATGATATATAATCAGGATTAACAAAACAGGTTAATAGTCGACAAACTACATATAGAGCACATTTAAGTTGTACAACTAGAGCTGCTGATTGGATCAGCGGTGGTTTTCACTTGGGACCAACGGTGCTCTGTAGGTCCAGAGGGGAACTTCTACTGTGTGTTTAACCCCTTCGCAGGGTTAAACACACAGTAAAAGTACCATTCTGGAATTACAATTAGAGCATGACATTTTCCCACATTTATGGCCCTTTAATATCTCGCATAAAAAAATGGCTATGAATTTTCTGGCTTCATTCTTGCAAAACTGTAAATAATCACTGCGCAGAACGGGATTGCAGGATGCCTTTTTGTTTGGATTTTTAAATTTCAAACCAGAGAGGTCTTTCATTCTTCCTTTTTCTTTTTTATATGTTTTGCTTTTCCATTCAGCTTTTAAGCATTCACTTGTTAAATATTCAGATTGAGTCATTATAGGAGATTTAAATTAAGCAATAGTATTGACATTATTTGGTTTTGTTTACAATGCTTAATGACATTAAAGTTAAGCTTTTAGAGAATGCCATACTCAGCTTTACGTGCAAGTGCTTTTGTCATGTGGAAAAAAGGTACAATGCTTTTCTCTACAAATATTTTTGTATAAAGTGATATTTTCTGTAAGTTACTAGTTGGTCTGAACTTTCTTTCTAAACTATTGAAATATGCAATGCCGCCTCTTCACTGGAGATTTACAATCTAGGCCTACATCTGTATAGAGGTTTATTATCTAATAAACCTATTTGTTAAACATTGTCTGAAAGCCAAACTCACTGCAAATATTAAGCATTTTCAATCCGAGACTTCCTGCTTTGCAAGAGGTTTGTAAAAGATTTACTTCCTGATCTTACCCAAGTCTATTTACAGATTACATTTTAGCCTCTCCTCTTTGCTGAAGATTTTCTACATAAGCCCTAACTATTCATTATACATTTACAAATGACACCTATACACAGGTAGATGTTTAATACTGTGTACACATTTTGATGTTTTAGTAGCGATTTTGAAAAGGAATACTGCTCCTGTGCTATAGTTTATCATTCTAACACCTATTTAATTTAAGGGATATACTGACATTTTTTATAAAAGGAATAAAAAAAAAGAACTCATTTATAAATCTCCTTATTGCTCAATTAACCTATTTTGGGCCAGATTACAAGTGGAGAGCTAAATCATCACTTTCGTAAAAGAGATATTTGAGCTCCATTGAGTAATACCAACGCACGCTAATGTGCGCTGGTATTACAAATGGACAACAATGCGTCGCTGGTTTTACAAGTTGACAGCAGTGCGAACGCGAGCTTGCATTCAAATTGCTGGGAATCGTGCTGACTAGAGCACGCTTCCATAGGCTCCAATCGGAGCCTCGTTCTAATGCACGGCATGAGAACTTCAAGCAGCGAGGAGGTAAGTAGCGCAACGATGGCATCAAATGTTAAATATATATGAATATATACATATGTGTTTATACATGTATTTTCATATATTAGCACATAAATATATATGTATATAAGCATAAACATTTATATTTAACACACAGTTCCCATAGACCGCAAATGTAAAGGCACTTTTCAGTGCCCATTTTATTTCTAACACCCCACACCCACTCCCTTTAGACCACTGGTTTTCAAACTTGTCCTCACACCTCCCTAACAGGCCACATTTTAAGGATATCTGAACTGAAGCACAGGTGAAACAATCAGCGGATTATTAAACATGGTTATTTTACCTACTCTGATCCAAGATAATCCTGAAAATATGGCCTGTTGGCGAGGCCTGAGGACAGGTTTGAAAACCAGTGCTTTAGACACAAAAAACTGCCTGGTGCAGTTATTATATTTAAAAATAAAGATGCTACTATCTTTATTTTTAATTAAGTATATCACAATTGATTTTGGGGGAAGTTGGTGGGCATTTATAAAATTAACGGTAGCAATAAGCAGCCACTTGTAATGGTTGGTTATTTATTGCGTGCTCGCAAACGGGCAAATTTGCCATTTGCGGGCACCCAATAAATTAGTGTTCCATTTGTAATCTAGCACTTGTCTACTAATATAGTTGTGATACTTTTTACTATCAGCCAATAGGTATTAATAGTAAACTAATATATGTGTCTTAGCAGTTTCAGTTGGAATTTAAAGAGGCATTCTGGTCAAAATTTAAATGCACAGAGATGCATTACATATTTGAATAGAAACATATTTGCAATATACATGTATTGGCAAAAATGCTTCTAGTAAAAGCTATCACTGTTTTAGTGTTAACAGTTTTCTCTTCACATGCAGGGGCTGACTGGCAACTTTTGGCCCTGGGGACAAGTACAACCCAGAGGCCCATGGTGCAGCAACTCAACCTCCTGCCCGCCTCCTTCCCACACCTGTCCACCTACTTCCCGTAAAGAAAATTAAACAAATCACATGTTTAAAATAAATGATTATATTACTCTTTAATCTGATATATAGGCCTCTATTTATCAAGCTGTCAACCGCAAATACGCTGGAATTCCGCAGCGTAATTGTGGAGAGCCTGATTCCCCTTATTTATCTAAGCCTACAGACCGGCAAAAGTAGAATTTTGTGACGTAACATACAATCCGCCGGTCTCAGTCCGACACAGATTGATGCTTACGTCACTACAGATGTTCCGAATGCAAAATCAGCAGTATCTGACTTCTTTTGCTAGTTAACAAAATTCTACCAGGTACGCTCGGCACTATTCCGGCTCAGCGTACCTGGTTTTCAATCTGCCGCCCTGGAGGCCGCGGATGCCATAGGAATCAATGGGAGTCTGAAAGCAGCAAAGCTTATGTTCGATGCTGCCAGATATCCCATTGATTCATATGGGAGAATAAAAGTTATGTTTACACCTAACACCCTAACATAAACCTTGAGTTTAAACACCCCTCATCTGCCGCCCCCGACATCGCCGCCACCTACATTATACTTATTAACTCCTAATCTGCCGCCCCGCCCACCGCCGCCACCTACATTATACTTATTAACCCCTAATCTGCCGCCCCGCCACCACCTACATTATACTTATTAACCCCTAATCTGCTGTCCCCAATGTCGCTGCCACCTACATTATACTTATTAAACCCTATTCTGCCGTCCCCAACGTCACCGCCACTATATTAAATTTATTAACCCCTAAACCTAAGTCTAACCCTAACACCCCTAACTTAAATCTAATTTAAATAAATCTAAATAAAATTCCTATCATTACCTAAATTATTCCTATTTAAAACTAAATACTTACCTATAAAATAAACCCTAAGATACCTACAATATAACTAATAGTTACATTGTATCTAGCTTAGGCTTTATTTTTATTTTACAGGCAAATTTGTATTTATTTTAACTAGGTAGAATAGTTACTAAATAGTTATTAACTATTTAATAACTACCTAGCTAAAATAAATATAAAAGTACCTGTAAAATAAAACCTAACCTAAGTTACAATAAAACCTAACACTAAACTATAATTAAATAAATTAACTAAATTAAATACAATTACCTAAACACTAAATTACAGAAAATAAAAAACTAATTACAGATATTTAAACTAATTATACCTAATCTAATAGCCCTATCAAAATAACCCCCCCCCCCAAAAAAAACAAAAAACCCTAGCCTAAACTAAACTACCAATAGTCCTTAAAAGGGCCTTTTGCGGGGCATTGCCCAAAGTAATCAAAAATACAAACAGCCCCCCAACAGTAAAACCCACCACCCACACAACCAACCCCCCCCAAAAAAACTAACTAAAAAAACCTAAGCTCCCCATTGCCCTGAAAAGGGCACTTGGATGGGCATTGCCCTTAAAAGGGCAGTTAGCTCTTTTGCAGCCCAAAGCCCTAACCTAAAAATAAAACCCACCCAATACACCCTTAAAAAAACCTAACACTAACCCCCTGAAGATCGACTTACCGGGAGACGTCTTCATTCAACTGGGCGAAGTGGTCCTCCAGACGGGCAGAAGTCTTCATCCAAGCCGGGCAGAAGTGGTCCTCCAGACGGCAGAAGTCTTCATCCAGACGGCATCTTCTATCTTCATTCATCCGGTGCGGAGCGGGTCCATCTTCAAGACATCTGACGTGGAGCATCCTCTTCTGCCGACGACTACCCGACGAATGAAGGTTCCTTTAAGTGATGTCATCCAAGATGGCGTCCCTTAGATTCCGATTGGCTGATAGAATTCTATCAGCCAATCGGAATTAAGGTAGAAAAAATCCTATTGGCTGATGCAATCAGCCAATAGGATTGAAGTCCAATCCTATTGGCTGATCCAATCAGCGAAAAGGATTGAGCTTGCATTCTATTGGCTGATTGGAACAGCCAATAGAATGCAAGCTCAATCCTATTGGTTGATTGGATCAGCCAATATTATTAAACTTCAATCCTATTGGCTGATTGCATCAGCCAATAGGATTTTTTCTACCTTAATTCTGATTGGCTGATAGAATTCTATCAGCCAATCGGAATCTAAGGGACGTCATCTTGGATGACATCACTTAAAGGAACCTTCATTCGTCAGGTAGTCGTCGGCAGAAGAGGATGCTCTGATTCGGATGTCTTGAAGATGGACCAGCTCCACGCCAGATGGATGAAGATAGAATATGCCGTCTGGATGAAGATTTCTGCCGTCTGGAGGACCACTTCTGCCCGGCTTGGATGAAGACTTCTGCCCGTCTGGAGGACCACTTCGCCTGGCTTGGATAAAGACATCTCCCGTAAAGTCGATCTTCAGGGGGTTAGTGTTATGTTTTTTTAAGGGTGTATTGGGTGGGTTTTATTTTTAGGTTAGGGCTTTTGGCCACAAAAGAGCTAACTGCCCTTTTAAGGGCAATCCCCATCCAAATGCCCTTTTTAGGGGAATGGGGAGCTTAGGTTTTTTTAGTTAGTTTTTTTTTGGGGGGAGGTTGGTTGTGTAGGTGGTGGGTTTTACTGTTGGGGGGGGTTGTTTGTATTTTTTTCCAGGTAAAAGAGCTGATTACTTTGGGGCAATGCCCCGCAAAAGGCCCTTTTAAGGGCTATTGGTAGTTTAGTTTAGGCTTTATTTTGGGGGGGGGGCTTTTTTATTTTGATAGGGCTATTAGATTAGGTGTAATTAGTTTAAATATCTGTAATTTGTTTTTTATTTTCTGTACTTTAGTGTTTGTTTGTTTTTTGTACTTTAGATAATTTAATTTAATTTAGGTAATTATAGTGTAGTGTTAAGTTTTATTGTAACTTAGGTTTTATTTTACAGGTAC
Organism: Bombina bombina; assembly: GCF_027579735.1. Lineage (NCBI taxonomy): Eukaryota > Metazoa > Chordata > Amphibia > Anura > Bombinatoridae > Bombina > Bombina bombina. The sequence goes on from NC_069503.1 coordinate 537,853,115, forward strand.
TTTTGTATTTATTTAAGCTAGGTAGTTATTAAATAGTTAATAACTATTTAATAACTATTCTACCTAGTTAAAATAAATACAAACTTGCCTGTAAAATAAAAATAAATCCTAAGATAGCTACAATGTAACTATTAGTTATATTGTAGCTATCTTAGGGTTTATTTTATAGGTAAGTACTGTATTTAGTTTTAAATAGGAATAATTTTGGTAATGATAGGAATATTATTTCGATTTATTTAAATTAGATTTAAGTTAGGGATGTTAGGGTTAGACTTAGGTTTAGGGGTTAATAAATTTAATATAGTGGCGGCGACGTTGGGGACGGCAGATTAGGAGTTAATAAGTATAATGTAGGTGGCAACGGTGTCGGGTGGGCAGATTAGGAGTTAATACCATAATGTAGGTGGCGGCGGTGTAGGGGGGCAGATTAGGGGTTAATAACATAATGTAGGTGGCGGTGGGCTCTGGGAGCAGCAGGATAGGGGTTAATAAGTTTATTAGAGTGGTGGTGGGCTCCGGGAACGGCAGGATAGGGGTTAATAAGTTTATTAGAGTGGCGGTGGGCTCCGGGAGCGGCGGTTTAGGGGTTAATAACTCCCCCCCCGCACTTCCAGCCCAGTCCGCCCCTGTTCACGTGCATGTGAAGCATAGCTAGATATTCTCAATGCACCAGCATTTTAAATACTGCAGCTACTGAGATCACCAGTGGGGCTTGTATCATGTCAGCAATTAACAAATTGAGTCATTACCAGATGGTTCAAGCACCTTAGGTTCTCTGAGCAAGTGCTGTGTTTAAAATGCTGGTGCACGGTGCATACTTAAATATACTTTTGAAACAGCTTTTTATTAGAATCATTTTTGCTAATACACTGAAGTGCATCCATGTGAATTCCAATTTTGGCTGGAATATCCCTTTAAGCAGAATGTATTTAACCTTTAATATTTATTACTGGGTTTTTGTTTTCATTAATATGGAAGAACATATTTGACTACAACATGTCTTATTTTTTTTCTTGCCTATTAAAAGGACATGCCAGGCAACATTGAAACCTAGTGACATGCAGGGTATTTTGTCCACCACTTTTCTGGGAATGCTTTCCGCATGATTTTGGAACGTGTCTGAGGGAATTTATGCCTATTGAGCCAAAAGAGCATTTGTGAGGTAAGGCAGTGATGTCAGGCAGTGAAGGTCTGGCTCGCAAATGGCTTTCAATTCAATGTTTGTCTATAACGATTTCATGGCTACGTGCTGGACGTTATGCACCTGTTAAGTAATGGATGTGGTTGAAACACCTCAACTTAATAATTAGTAACAGTGTGCACATACTTTTGGCCATATATATATTTTTTTATTATTATTATTTTTATTTATTTATTATTTTTTCCAAGACTTGAAATTTCCACTAGTCCAATAGCCTCGGACAAGAAATATATTGCAGTGGACAAGTACATTTTCTTGGACTGAGTAACTTTCTCCCTCTGGACTAGTAATTTTTCTTCCCTAACTAGTGAACTATAATGATATTTTCCACTATATATATATATAAGAATACAAAAGGTAACTCAGGCACTTCCCGGAGATTAATATAAAAAAAAAAAAATTATTGATCCAAGTAGTAAAAACAGACTAAAGCTTAGTCCAGACTGACACAGCTTTGAACAATTAATATACAGTGAATAAGGACTGCTGGGTTCCTGCTGCAGACATGTTTCGTGCTAAAGTAGCACTTGTTCACTGCTTACAGGATACCCAGACTCCTCTAGATTTAAATAGAGAATTTCTTAAAGGTACATATACTCTAATTCAAACATCCTTATTGTTGTCAACAATTCTATATGAACTTGTTTACCAACTTTTATTTTCCCTAATTTTAACCAGGCATATTATCATGATACATAGTTTTGTATTTAGCATATTATGATAATATGCCTGGTTAAAATTAGGGAAAATAAAAGTTGGTAAACAAGTTCATATAGAATTGTTGACAACAATAAGGATGTTTGAATTAGAGTATATGTACCTTTAAGAAATTCTCTTAAATAAAAAAAACAAAAACAAAAGCCCAGCCCAGCACAATAATGTTTGACACAACTACAATGGATCTTACCAACTATGTCAAAGGTTATTTGATTAGATATAGCATACAATTTAAAATCAAAATGCTTTCCAAATTACTTCCATTATCAAATTTACTTGGTTGTCTTGGTATCCTTTGTTGAAAAGCACGTAGGAGCGTGGACATGTCTAAAAAATAATATGGCAGCAGTTGTTATACACTTTTAAGCACAATATGGCAGCAGTGTTTGTACAATGGATAGTTAAAAGTGTTGTTGAAAATACTGCTATCATATAGTGCTCCAGACATGTGCCCATTATGTTTAACATTGCAAAGTTAAACAAATGCAGTTATATAAATATGTAAATTTGCCACTTCTGTCTTCTATAACATATTAATATTATGACAAATAAATATTCTTCTTAAACCCTAAGCCCACTACACTATTAACCCCTTACACACCCTCACCTCCACTGCAACCTAACCCCACTAAACTACATTTAAAAAAGATTACACAAATTTGCACAACTATTAAAAACAACAATTACTACAATACCACAAAATGGGCAACGCCTAACACAATACCAGAAAATAAACAAAAAAAAACAATAAAAAACACTACTACAAATTAAATATAGCAAAAAAAGACAACAAAATAAATATTTTAAGCAAAAAAAACATCAATCCAAAAGCACAATAAAAAATACACAATAAAAAGCACAATAATCATCAGATGTAATCCCCATTCTAAGCGAAGAAACACCCCCCCCAAAAAAATGTTATGAAGCACATGGGTGCATGAGCGAAACGCGTCAGAATTTATGTCTCACTGCCTTCCTAAACTGTTTGTAAGTTTACCCTTGATGTTTGAATGAAACCTGCTACTTCAGAAATTGGCACATTGGTTCCTGCGCTTTTTGCTTTCTATCCTAAGAAAAAAAAAATCCATGATAAAAAAAACAAAAAAACAAGGATCCTCTTCTTTTCTTCATCATGTAATCCATGATCCTGGTTGTGGCTTCTCCGGTCCTTGGCAATGGCTCCTCTGGTCGGTGGCTCCTCCAGTCCTTAATTAATTTTTTTAAAGCTAGTTCCCCTTTTTTATTGGGGTGTCCAGGCATTCCTGGCTGACTCTTCAAAAAAAATTAATTTAGAAAATAGGACTAAAGTAAATTCTATTGGCTGATTTTAAAAAAATCTATTAACCTATAGAAAATACTTTTTTTCCTATTGGCTAATTTACAAAAACATAGACATCTTTCTATTGGCTGATTTGAAAACATTTGAGAAATCATCCAATAGGAATGCCAGCACACCCCTATAAAAGGGGGAACTGGCTTAAAAAATGTCAGTGTGCTGCTTGACAGCATGAAGATAACTTGGAATAAGAGGAGGATCCGATACCACAGCTGCAGAGGAGGAGCCAAAGCTGACCCAAGCCCTGGAGGACCAAAGGAGCCACTGCCGACCAGAGGACCGGAAGAGCCGCCGCCAGGATCGGGGATTACAACTCTTGAAGAAAATAAGAGGATCCTTGTTCTTGTTTTTTTCATTGTGGATTTTTTTTTTAACACTGGATTGTTTTCTCTTCGCCTGGAACATGAATTACACCTGATGAATATTTCAGGATGGTCAGTATAAAAGTATAAAACACCTGTTGCTCATTTTGCTTTTTATTGTGTTTTTTCTATTGTTGATTTTTTGCTTTAAATGCTTATTTTGTTGGCTTCTTTTGTTATGTTTAATATGTAGTTTTTTTGTTATTCTGTTATATTGTGTTAGGCTTTGTTTATTTTGTAGTAATTGTTGTTTTTAATATCTATGTAAATTTGTATATTTTTTTTAAATGTAGTTTAAGTGAACATTTATAAGTGAGGAACAACAAATTATACAAGACTGACCACATTGCTGTTTACTAACTAACAAACTGCCTATTGACATCTGCTAAGGGATGCTGAGTTAACCAACTCTCTCTTCTGCTTTCAGGTATGTGAATTAGGTCCGTGCATTCAAATACTGCCAATTTCCTTGTATTTTGTGTAATTTGTACTACAAGTCTCTCTTTAGTATGTGAATTGGGTCCCTGCATTCAAATCCTGCCAATTTCCCTGTATTTTTTGTCATTTGTACTACAAGTCTCTCTTTGGTATGTGAATTGGGTCCCTGCATTTAAATTCTGCCAATTTCCCTGTATTTTGTGTCATTTGTATGTTATTTGTACTACAAGTCTCTCTTTGGTATGCAAATTGGGTCCCTGCATTCAAATCCTGCCAATATCCCTGTATTTTGTGTCATTTGCACTACAAGTCTCTCTTTGGTATGTGAATTGGGTCCCTGCATTCAAATCCTGCCAATTTCCCTGTATTTTGTGTCATTTGTACTACAAGTCTCTCTTTGGTATGTGAATTGGGTCCCTGCATTAAAATCCTGCCAATTTCCCTGTATTTTGTGTCATTTGTATGTTATTTGTACTACAAGTCTCTCTTTGGTATGCAAATTGGGTCCCTGCATTCAAATCCTGCCATTTCCCCTGTTTTTGTGTCATCTGTATTGCAAGCCTCTCTTTTTGCATTTGTCTGTATAATTAATTATGTATTTACCCTGCTGATATCTTGCCTTTATCTATGTGATATTCAAACCTTGCAAATACTTGTTTTAATTCCTAAATTTATAATTTCACTAATGGTTTAACCAAAGCCTCCCCCAAATTCTATTGGCTGTTATTTTTAACCCACTTAAACCTTATCTCACCCTGAATCAAATTTTCCCAATTGGCCTTTTGACTGTCTTTGATCAGGTCATAACCTAATTTATTGCATTCAGCTGAATGCTCTGGCCTATACATTTAATACTGCTATGGGGAAAGCAATGCAGGGGTTTAGCAATGTAGGTTAGATAGCAATATTGTAAGATCATCTGTTCACATCTATTAAGTGAACATTTATAAGTGAGGAACAACGAATTATGCAAGAATAAAGTGAACATTTATAAGTGAGGAACAACAAATTATGAAAGAATAAAGTGAACATTTATAAGTGAGGAACAACAAATTATTATTATACAAGAATTGAACAAGGATTGGACAAGGGATAAGGCAAGTTCTGTTTAAATACTGAGTTTTATACACTGTCTGACTATTTTGTAAAAATGCTAAATATCTTCATATTCCTTTTTGCCACCTTTTGTCTGTTTAACAAACTACTTTACTCAATTACCCCTCACCACATCCACTGCTCATTAGCCCATCTCTCTTAACCTCACCTTACTTCTGTATTCATGAACTTCACACATTCCTAAAGACTCTCTCTCCCACTTGCAACTCATCACAAAAACAGTCTCACTACTGAAAATCTGCATCTCATTTCATGTCACTCTCCCTCTTGCTCATACTAGCTGCTGGCGACATCTCCCCTAATCCTGGTCCCAACATTTTCCTTGCCCTGCACACCCATGTGTACCCTTCAATAGACTTCAAAAACAAAACTCTGGTAACCTTAATCTCATTCCTCTTGCATCTAAAGCCACCACCCCCTTCACTTGCGCACTTTGGAACTCTCGCTCTGTTTGAAACAAGCTCACTTCTATCCATGACCTCTTTATATCCCACTCTCTAAATCCTCTGGCTCTCACAGAAACCTGTCTCTCTCCTTCAAACACTGCTTCCTCTGCTGCACTGTCACATGGGGGTCTCCACTTCAGCCACACTCCTAGGTCTGACAATAGACAAGGAGGTGGTGTTGGTATTTTACTTTCCTCTCATTGCACCTTTCAACAAATACATTCCTTCTCTTCCCTCACATTTTCTTCATTCGAAACACACATGATTTGCTTATTCTCTCCCCTCTCTATACACGTTGTGTCATATACCGCTCCCCTGGCTTCGCAACTCTATTTCTAGATCACTTTGCCGCCTGGCTACCTTACTTTCTTTCCTCAGATACCCCTGCTCTCATTCTCGGTGACTTCAAAATCCCTGTTGATAATCCCACTGCCTCCTCTGCAAAACAACTCCTGCAACTCACTTCCTCTTTCGGCCTGTCACAATGGACTGACTCTCCCACTCACAAAGATGGTCACTACCTTGATCTGATTTTCAGTTATCGATGCACTATCTCAAACTTCACAAACTCACCTTTTCCTCTTTCTGACCACCACCTCCTTACTTGTACCATCACCTCCCTCTCTACAACTCTCCCTCCTTCTACCCCCACACTAAACTTCACAGAAGAATCAAGTCATTATATCAGCAACAGCTTGCTAGCTCTCTCGAACCTCTTCTCTCTTCCATCCCCTCCTTTTCCTGTCCTGATGAATCCATCTTCCACTAAAACTCCAAACTAACATTGGTCCTTGATAACCTGGCCCCACCTACCATAGCTTGGAAAACATACACTCATCCTCAGCCCTGGCATACTCCTCTGACACTGTACCTACGCAGAAGTTCCCGTACTGCTGAGCCACACTGGAGGAAATCTGGGAGTTTGAACTCTTACTATTCTGCCCTTAATCTATATAAGCAACACTACGTTTCTACTCTTATCTCTACCCTTTCTTCAAACCCAAAATGTCTGTTCTCCACATTCAATACTCTTCTCCGCCCACCCTCACCTCCCACCACAACTTTTCTCTCAGCCCAAGATTTTGCCAGCTACTTCAACAACAAAATCGTCTCCATCAGAACAGAAATCAGCTCTCAACATACTACCGGTCTCCCACCCCCTCAAAAGCTCACAATCACCCAAAACCCACATAGCCATAAATTTAGCTCTTTTGCCCCTGTTACAGAGGATGAAGTTTCTGCCCTTATACTATCCTCTCACCTCACTACCTGTCCCCTTGACCCCATCCCCTCACAACTACTCCCCTCCCTCTCTTCTACCCTTAACCCTATACCCACACACATCTTCAACCTCTCCCTCAGCACTGGTATAGTTCCCACATCTCTTAAACATGCATTAGTCACACCTATCCTCAAAAAACCTTCTCTCGATCCAACCTCCCCATCCAACTACTGTCCTATTTCCCTACTACCTCTTGCCTCAAAGCTTCTTGAAAAGCTAGTATATGTACGTCTATCCCATTTCCTTACATTAAACTCCCTCCTTGGCCCACTGCAATCTGGATTTAGCCCCCTTCAGTCAACAGAGACAGCAATTGTTAAGGTTATCAACGACCTACTTACAACAAAATCAAATGGCCACTTCTCTCTACTTATCCTCCTTGACCTGTCTGCAGCCTTTGATACTGTCGACCACTCTCTTTTGCTCTATACCCGCCAATCCTTCAGCATCTGTGACACAGCTTTCTCTTGGTTCTCTTCCTATCTGTCTAACCGTACTTTTAGTGTAGCCTTCTTCCTTCCTCTGCCCCGCTACCTCTTTCTGTTGGGGTACCGCAAGGCTCTGTCCTCGGTCCCCTTCTCTTCTCAATCTACACGTCCTCACTAGGTTCCTTAATAAAGTCCCGTGGGTTTCATTATAATTTGTATGCCGACGATACCCAAATCTACCTCTCTGCACCAGAATTATCTCCTTCCTTGCTAACCTGTGTCACTAACTGTCTCTCTCATATCTCATCTTGGATGTCCTCTCACTACCTCAAGCTAAATCTCACCAAAACTGAGCTCCTTATTTTCCCCCTTCTTCAAAAATCTCCACCCCCCATGTCTTTATAATTGTCGACAACTCCATCATTACCCCAACCTCACATGCCCGATGTCTTGGGGTCACACTTGACTCAGATCTTTCTTTCACTCCTCACATTCAGTCCTTGGCTAAAGCCTGCCACTTCCACCTTAAAAACATCTCTAAAATAAGACATTTCCTTACACAAGACACAACAAATATTTTAATCCACTCTCTCATTCTTTCCCGCCTCAACTACTGCAACTCTATCCTCTCTGGTCTTCCTAGCTGCCGCCTAGCTCCTTTACAATCCATAATGAATGCCTCTGCCAGACTCATCTTCCTTCCACGTCGCTCTTCATCTGCCGCACCTCTCTGCCAATCCCTTCACTGGCTTCCTCTTGCCTCCAGGATTAAACACAAAATTCTCACTCTGACACACAAAGCCTTAAATTGCATTGCTCCCCCTTACATCTCAGACCTTGTCTCCAGATACTCTCCCTCCCGTCCCCTTCGCTCCGCTCATGATCTCCTACTCTCCTCCTCTCTTGTTACCTCCTCACATTCCAGTCTACAAGATTTCTCAAGACGGGCTCCCATCTTATGGTACTCTCTGCCTCGCTCCACAAGTATCTCCCCTAGTTTTAAAAGCTTCAAGTGTTCCCTGAAGACTCTACTATTCAGGGACGCTTACAACCTACACTAACCTTCCTATCTCCACTGCTATCCCCTAAAACCCCATAGCATGTAAGCCTTTGAGCCCAGCTGTTTGTAGTTCACCTTCATAAGAGCCGACTACAACAGTGCAACTCTCGGCAGGACCCTTTACCCATTTGATCCCTGTAATCTTTTTATATACCACCCATGTTCATAGCGCTGCGGAACCTGTCGGCGCTCTACAAATACCTGATAATAAAAAAAGTGGGCTTAGGTTGTAGAGGGGTGAGGGCACATAATGGGTTAATAGTGTAGTGGGGTTAGGGTGCAGTAGGTGTGAGGGCGTGTAAGGGGTTAATAGTGTAGTGGGGTTAGGGTGCAGTGGGGGTAAGGGGTTAATAGTGTAGTAGGATTAGGATGTGCAAGGGGTTAATAGTGTAGTGGGCTTAAGAAGCGGCGAGGGCATGTAAGGGGTTAACAATGTAGTGAGGTTAGAATGTGGTGGGGGTGAGGGCACATAAGGGGTTAATAGTGTAATGGGGTTAGGGTCAGGTGAGAGTGCATAAGGGGTTAATAGTGTAGTGGAAATAGGGTGCAGTGAGGGTGATTAGGGTGAGCTTCGTTGCAACATGCTCCATGTTGGCGTTGTAGCCGAATGCCTGGATATCGCTCCCCCACTCGTCGCCACTTAGCCCAGAGATCCTGTCTGGGTTCCTGGTGGTTAACTGCGTGGCTGGAAGTCAGTACAGCCGAATTGGCTTGCGGACACCGCATGCGATTTTAAACTACTCCCTGAGGATTCCGGCACTAGGAGGACACACAACTTGGGTCTCTAGCTAAAATCCTTACCTGGATAAAAAGCTCCAGCCAGTTATGTGTCCCTGCTTGGGGGAACAGAGCCAACGACACAGAGGTTTGCTGTGGAGGTATCTGAGACTGGAGAATCTGTAGGCAGCCACACTGCTTGAGAGCGGAGCTGCTGGTGTGAGAAGTGATCCAAGTATCACGCTCCGATCTCGCAGGTGACTGTGAAGTCATCATTAGCGGTCCAGACTGTTAAAGCAATCCACATATCCTCAAGTTTTGACCGGTGCATTGGGAGTTGCAAGTATACAAGTTTTGATATTATATTCTGATATTCAGTGTTATTACTTGAAGCGCTGATATATTTACCCCTTGAAGGAGTCAGCTACATTTCTTGCCCTTATGGATGAATTAATGAGACATAAGATCTTTGCATCATAAAGAACTGTATCTGCTCACTTATCGTCTGTTTAGAGATACCTTGTTTAATAACTTGCAGAAACTGGTAGGAACTGTTTTGCCCTTAACCTCCATTTTACAACCAGCTTCCTTTTCAAAAGGTAAAAGGAAAGGAGGGAGAAGAGAAGGAAGGGAAAAAAAGAAAAAAAGGGGTAGAAGGAAGACAAGGGGAGAAAAGTAAAGAAAAGGTAAAATAAAGAAAAGGTCCAAGCTACAATCTCATTAAACAAATCTGGGACTGAAAATCTCATTATTTGTTCCCCAAGGCTGACCCCCTGACTGAATCTTCACCTGGTCAACTTCTGTTGCACAAAGGAGAAATCCAAGGAAGATATTTTCTAAAGCAAGAAAGTGCATAGAAAGTTTGTCACTCAGGTGAAAACTACTTCACCCAGAATGCCTGTAAAAGTTAAGGATAAGAAATTCAAGATGCCCGATGCTAGTTTAGATACTACTACTGACACAACCCCTACTGTAATTAATACACAAACATTGATAGTTCAATTAACCAATCTGTTTTCTCCCCAATTTGACTTGATTAAAAAAAAGATTAAAAATTTCACTCTCCTCCGAAGTTAGACAATTTTCAACTAGAATGCTGGAGGCAGAGAACAGGATATCTGAGCTAGAAGACCAGGTTAATATACAAGAGAACATAATCACAAAGCAAAATTCCAATATTAATAATATAAATATAAGTCCCAGGAAATCCCATACAGATGGGTCCTTTAGAAGTAGAATGTGTTTTTTTCAAAGTATTTAAAATTCCAAGATAAATTAGAAAATGCTAAAGCTATTCAAAAAAGGTGATCCCCATATGTTTGGAAATAACAAGATATTATTATTTCAGGATTTCTCCAGCGAGACATGCATGAAAAGGAAACTGATGGCCCCATATTGTACTCAATTAATAAAGGGTTAAAAGCTTGTATGATTTACCCTGCTAAAATTATTGTTGAAGGTAATGGGTCAAGGCTTGTTTTCAATGCTGCTTCAGAGGTCAAAGAATACATTGACTACAAATAATGTAATATTATTTTTTGTATATATTTTATACTATTTAATGTAGTCTATATGCTTACTGTTTTCCTGTGTAAAGGTTTAATTACTTTAAGCTAGTTACTCTGCAGGTGGAGTTGTGAAATACAAGTTTGTGATGCATTATTTGTTTATGTATGGTCAGTCCCACGTTGTGTTCTTAGCGGGGGGTTTTGTGTTTGTTTTTTTCCCTTCCTCCTTGTTGTTCCACTGGTAGAAGGAATTATTTTATACTAGTCCAATAGCTGACTTTAAAATCTTATCCTGGAATGTAGGAGGGATATCTTCTCCTATGAAGCGTAAATTGATCATTAAATATTTGGCTAAACTTAAACGAACATGAAACCCAAAAAATTTATTTGATGATTCAGATAGAGAATACAATTTTAAACAACTTTCCAATTTACTTCTATTATTTCATTTGCTTCCTTCTCTTGTTATCCTTTGCTGAAAGGTTTATCTAGATAAGCTCAGGAGAAGCAAAGAACCTAGCTTCTCGCTGCTGATTGGTGGCTGCATACATATACTTATTGTCATTGGCTCACCTATGTGTTCAGTCAGCAACCAGTAGTGCATTGATGCTCATTCAACAAATGATACCAAGAGAATGAAACAAATTGCTTAATAGAAGTAAATTAGAAAGTTTTTTAAATTGTATTCTCTATCAGAATCATGAAAGAAAAGTTTTGGGTTTCATGTCCCTTTAACCCTGATATTGTCTTTCTTCAGGAGACACATCTTAATGATCAAGAAGCAGCTAAACTTAAGATAAAATGGGTAGAAGAGGTTATCACTACCTCATCCGCAAATAGGAAATGTGACGTAGACATTTTAATAAATAAGGTGCTTGATTATAACATAATATATGTTGAGCTAGACCCCACCTCCAGATTTATCATATTGCAAATTCTTATAAATAATATTACATTTACTTTTTACAATATACAGTGGGGCAAAAAAGTATTTAGTCAGCCACCAATTGTGCAAGTTCTCCCACTTAAGAAGATGAGAGAGGCCTGTAATTTTCATCATTGGTATACCTCAACTATGAGAGACAAAATGTGGTAAACAAATCCAGACAATCACATTGTCTGATTTGGAAAGAATTTATCTGCATATTATGGTGGAAAATAAGTATTTGGTCAATATCAAAAGTTCATCTCAATACTTTGTTATATATCCTTTGTTGGCAATAACAGAGGTCAAATGTTTTCTGAAAGTCTTCACAAGGTTGTCACACACTGTTGCTGGTATGTTGGCCCATTCCTGCATGCAGATCTCCTCTAGAGCAGTGATGTTTTGGGGCTGTCGCTGGGCAACACGGACTTTCAACTCCCTCCAAAGGTTTTCTATGGGGTTGATATCTGGAGACTGGCTAGGCCACTCCAGGACCTTGAAATGCTTCTTACGAAGCCACTCCTTCGTTGCCTGGGCGGTGTGTTTGGGATCATTGTCATGCTGAAAGACACAGCCACATTTCATCTTCAATGCCCTTGCTGATGGAAGGAGGTTTGCACTCAAAATCTCACGATACATGGCCCCATTCATTCTTTCATGTACACGGATCAGTCGTCCTGTTCTCTTTGCAGAGAAACAGCATCAAATCATGATGGTAGCCTTTGTTACGTTGGTCCCAGCTCACTGCAGGTCATTCACTAGGTCCCCCGTGTGGTTCTGGGATGTTTGCTCACCATTCTTGTGATCATTTTGTCCCCACGGGGTGAGATCTTGCGTGGATCCCCAGATCAAGGGAGATTATCAGTGGTCTTGTATGTCTTCCATTTTCTAATTATTGCTCCCACAGTTGATTTCTTCACACCAAACTGCTTGCCTATTGCAGATTCAGTCTTCCCAGCCTGGTGCAGGTCTACAATTTTGTTTCTGGTGTCCTTCGACAGCTCTTTGGTCTCCACCATAGTAGAGTTTGGAGTGTGACTGTTTGAGGTTGTGGAAAGGTGTCTTTTATACTGATAACAAGTTCAAACAGGTGCTATTAATACAGGTAATGAGTGGAGGACAGAGGAGCCTCTTAAAGAAGAAGATACAGGTCTGTGAGAGCCAGAAATCTTGCTTGTTTGTAGGTGACCAAATACTTATTTTCCACCATAATATGCAAATAAATTCTTTCCAAATCAGACGATGTGATTTGTTGTCCACATTTTGTCTCTCATAGTTGAGGTATACCTATGATGAAAATTACAGGCCTCTCTCATCTTCTTAAGTGGGAGAACTTGCACAATTGGTGGCTGACTAAATACTTTTTTGCCCCACTGTATATGGGCCAAATACATTTTCATTGGAATTCTGGTAGAAGATTAAAATCAAAGTATTTCCCTTCATTACTGAGAACTTGGTTTTAGGAGGTGACTTTAATATGACTCTATGCCCAGAACTTGACAGATTATCCAATAAAAATATCCTAGAAAATAAATGTTGCCATAAATTGAACTTAGCTGATATTTGGCAAATTATATATCCAGATGCCCAGCTCTTCTCCTGTGAATCTAAAGCTCATAGAACTTTCTCTCGGATCGATATGTTTTTAGAGTTGATGTCGGAATAGGTGAGATTTTTATATCGGACCACGAGATCATCTCTTTATCATTTCACCTCTATGGTAAAACTCAAGCTAAATCCGCAACGTTTTTTTATCCTCACCATTTTTATAATAATTCTAGGTTTGTATTATGGTTAAAACAGAAATGGAAGGACTATTGTACTCATAATATTTCAGATTTTAACAAAAACAGAATATATGCTTACCTGATAAATTACTTTCTCCGAAGGTGTGTCCGGTCCACGGCGTCATCCATAACTTGTGGGAATATTCTCTTCCCCAACAGGAAATGGCAAAGAGCACAGCAAAAGCTGTCCATATAGTCCCTTCTAGGCTCCGCCAACCCCAGTCATTCGACCGACGGACAGGAGAAAAACAGGAGAAACCATAGGGTGCCAGTACTTAAGATGGCGGTGACAATTGTGAGGTGGGGGAGGGAAGAGAGGGGTCAGGGAGGGGGGGGTGGGATGTGTCAGATGGGAGGCTGATCTCTACACTAAACCTAAAATTAACCGTACAAGCTACCTAATTAACCCCTTCACTGCTGGGCATAATAAAAGTGTGGTGCGCAACGGCATTTAGTGGCCTTCTAATTACCAAAAATTAATGCCAAAGCCATAAATGTCTGCTAGGGGATCCCAAAGAAGCATTTACAACCATTAATGCCATAATTGCACAAGCTGTTTGTAAATAATTTCAGTGAGAAACCTAAAGTTTGTGAAAAAGTTTGTGAAAAAGTTAACGATTTTATTTATTTGATCGCATTTGGCGGTGAAATGGTGGCATGAAATATACCAAAATGGGCCTAGATCAATGGGCCTATCAATGTTACAATGTAAGTATCGGTAATTTTTTTTTAAAAAAAATAGTTTGGAAATTGCAAAGTGCTACTTGTACTTATTGCCCTATAACTTGCAAAAAAACAAAGAACATGTAAACATTGGGTATTTCTAAACTCAGCACCACATTTTTAAACTATTTAGCATCAGTGTTTTTTGGTGGTTGTAGATGTGTAACAGATTTTGGGGGTCAAATTTAGAAAAAACAGAATTTATGCTTACCTGATAAATTACTTTCTCCAACGGTGTGTCCGGTCCACGGCGTCATCCATTACTTGTGGGAATATTCTCTTCCCCAACAGGAAATGGCAAAGAGCACAGCAAAAGCTGCCCATATAGCCCCTCCTCAGGCTCAGCCCCCCAGTCATTCGACCGACGGTTAGGAGGAAAAAAGGAGAAACTATAGGGTGCCATGGTGACTGTAGTTAAAGAAAGAAATTCATCAAATTATAAACCAGGGCGGGCCATGGACCGGACACACCGTTGGAGAAAGTAATTTATCAGGTAAGCATAAATTCTGTTTTCTCCAACATTGGTGTGTCCGGTCCACGGCGTCATCCATAACTTGTGGGAACCAATACCAAAGCTTTAGGACACGGATGAAGGGAGGGAGCCAATCAGGTTACCTAAACGGAAGGCACCACAGCTTGCAAAACCTTTCTCCCAAAAATAGCCTCCGAAGAAGCAAAAGTATCAAATTTGTAGAATTTGGCAAAAGTGTGCAAGGAACACCAAGTCGCTGCCTTACATATCTGATCAACAGAAGCCTCGTTCTTGAAGGCCCATGAGGAAGCCACAGCCCTAGTAGAGTGAGCTGTGATGCGTTCGGGAGGCTGCCGTCCGGCAGTCTCATAAGCCAATCGGATGATGCTTTTCAGCCAAAAGGAAAGAGAGGTAGCAGTAGCTTTTTGACCTCTCCTCTTGCCAGAATAAACGACAAACAGAGAAGACGTTTGTCTGAAATCCTTTGTTGCTTCTAAATAGAACTTTAAAGCACGAACTACATCTAAATTGTGTAACAAACGTTCCTTCTTTGAAACTGGATTCGGACACAAAGAAGGCACAACTATTTCCTGGTTAATATTCTTGTTGGAAACAACCTTTGGAAGGAAACCAGGTTTAGTACTCAACACAACCTTATCTGAATGGAACACCAGATAGGGCGGATTACACTGCAGAGCAGATAACTCAGAAACTCTTCTAGCAGAAGAAATAGCAACCAAAAACAGAACTTTCCAAGATAACATCTTGATATCTATGGAATGTAGAGGTTCAAACGGAACCCCTTGAAGAACTGAAAGAACTAAATTCAGACTCCAGGGAGGAGTCAAAGGTCTGTAAACAGGCTTGATCCTGACCAAAGCCTGAACAAAAGCTTGAACATCTGGCACAGCTGCCAGTCGTTTGTGTAACAAGACAGATAAAGCAGAAATCTGTCCCTTTAGAGAACTCGCTGATAATCCCTTATCCAAACCTTCTTGAAGAAAAGAAAGGATCCTAGGAATTTTGATCTTACTCCATGAGAATCCCTTGGATTCACACCAACAGATATATCTTTTCCATATTTTATGGTAAATTTTTCTAGTTACAGGTTTTCTGGCTTGTACCAGAGTATCTATCACAGAATCCGAAAACCAACGCTTAGATAAAATCAAGCGTTCAATTTCCAAGCCGTCAGCTGGAGGGAAACTAGATTTGGATGTTCGAATGGACCCTGTACTAGAAGATCCTGTCTCAAAGGTAGCTTCCATGGTGGAGCCGATGACATATTCACCAGGTCTGCATACCAAGTCCTGCGTGGCCACGCAGGAACTATCAAGATCACCGAGGCCCTCTCCTGTTTGATCCTGGCTACCAGCCTGGGAATGAGAGGAAACGGTGGAAACACATAAGCTAGCTTGAAGGCCCAAGGCGCTACTAATGCATCCACTAGAGTCGCCTTGGGATCCCTGGATCTGGACCCGTAGCAAGGAACCTTGAAGTTCTGACGAGACGCCATCAGATCCATGTCTGGAATGCCCCATAATTGAGTCAACTGGGCAAATATCTCCGGGTGGAGTTCCCACTCCCCCGGATGGAATGTCTGACGACTCAGATAATCCGCCTCCCAGTTTTCCACTCCTGGGATGTGGATCGCAGATAGGTGGCAGGAGTGATCCTCCGCCCATTTTATGATTTTGGTCACTTCTCTCATCGCCAGGGAACTCCTTGTTCCCCCCTGATGGTTGATGTAAGCAACAGTCGTCATGTTGTCTGATTGGAATCTTATGAATCTGGCCTTTGCTAGTTGAGGCCAAGCCCTGAGAGTATTGAATATCGCTCTCAGTTCCAGAATGTTTATCGGGAGAAGAGACTCTTCCCAAGACCATAGACCCTGAGCTTTCAGGGAGTCCCAGACCGCGCCCCAGCCCACTAGACTGGCGTCGGTCGTGACGATGACCCACTCTGGTCTGCGGAAGCTCATTCCCTGGGACAGGTGATCCTGGGTTAGCCACCAACGGAGTGAGTCTCTGGTCTTCTGATCTACTTGAATCACTGGAGACAAGTCTGTATAGTCCCCATTCCACTGTTTCAGCATGCACAGTTGTAATGGTCTTAGATGAATTCGGGCAAAAGGAACTATGTCCATTGCTGCAACCATCAACCCTACTACTTCCATGCACTGAGCTATGGAAGGTCTGGGAACAGAGTGAAGAACTTGACAAGCGTTTAGAAGTTTTGACTTTCTGACATCTGTCAGGAAAATCTTCATTTCTAAAGAATCTATTATTGTCCCCAAGAAAGGAACTCTTGTCGACAGAGACAGGGAACTCTTTTCTATGTTCACGTTCCACCCGTGAGATCTGAGAAAGGCCAGAACGATGTCTGTGTGAGCCTTTGCCTTTGAAAGAGACGACGCTTGTATCAGAATGTCGTCCAAGTAAGGTGCCACTGCAATGCCCCTTGGTCTTAGAACCGCTAGAAGGGACCCGAGTACCTTTGTGAAAATCCTTGGAGCAGTGGCTAGCCCGAATGGGAGAGCCACAAACTGGTAATGTTTGTCCAGAAAGGCGAACCTTAGGAACTGATGATGATCTTTGTGGATAGGAATATGTAGATATGCATCCTTTAGATCCACGGTAGTCATAAATTGACCCTCCTGGATTGAAGGTAAAATCGTTCGAATAGTTTCCATTTTGAACGATGGCACTCTGAGAAATTTGTTTAGAATCTTTAAATCCAGAATTGGTCTGAAAGTTCCCTCTTTTTTGGGAACTACAAACAGATTTGAGTAAAACCCCATTCCTAGTTCCACAGATGGAACTGGGTGTATCACTCCCATTTTTAACAGGTCTTCTACACAATGTAAGAATGCCTGTCTCTTTATTTGGTTTGAAGATAAGTGAGACATGTGGAACCTTCCCCTTGGGGGTAGTTCCTTGAATTCCAGAAGATAACCCTGAGAAACTATTTCTAGTGCCCAGGGATCCTGAACATCTCTTGCCCAAGCCTGAGCGAAGAGAGAGAGTCTGCCCCCTACTAGATCCGGTCCCGGATCCGGGGCTACTCCTTCATGCTGTTTTGGTAGCAGCAACAGGCTTCTTGGCCTGCTTACCCTTGTTCCAGCCTTGCATCGGTTTCCAAGCTGGTTTGGTTTGCGAAGCATTACCCTCTTGTCTAGAGGCTGCAGAGTTGGAGGCCGGTCCGTTCCTGAAATTGCGAAAGGAACGAAAATTAGACTTATTCTTGGCCTTGAAAGGCCTATCTTGTGGGAGGGCATGGCCCTTACCCCCAGTGATGTCTGAGATAATCTCTTTCAATTCTGGCCCAAAAAGGGTTTTACCCTTGAAAGGGATAGTAAGCAACTTTGTCTTGGAAGATACATCCGCTGACCAAGACTTTAGCCAGAGCGCTCTGCGCGCCACAATTGCAAAGCCTGAATTTTTCGCAGCTAATCTAGCTAACTGCAAAGCGGCATCTAAAATAAAGGAATTAGCTAACTTAAGTGCGTGAATTCTGTCCATAACCTCCTCATACGGAGTCTCTCTACCGAGCGACTTTTCTAGTTCCTCGAACCAGAACCACGCTGCTGTAGTGACAGGAATAATGCACGAAATAGGTTGCAGGAGGTAACCTTGCTGTACAAAAATCTTTTTAAGCAAACCCTCCAATTTTTTATCCATAGGATCTTTGAAAGCACAATTTTCCTCGATAGGAATAGTAGTGCGCTTAGCTAGTGTAGAAACTGCCCCCTCGACCTTAGGGACTGTCTGCCATAAGTCCATTCTGGGGTCGACCATAGGAAATAATTTCTTAAATATAGGAGGGGGGACAAAAGGTATGCCGGGCTTCTCCCACTCCTTATTCACTATGTCCGCCACCCGCTTGGGTATAGGAAAAGCGTTGGGGTGCACCGGAACCTCTAGGAACTTGTCCATTTTGCACAATTTTTCTGGAATGACCAGGTTGTCACAATCATCCAGAGTAGATAGCACCTCCTTAAGCAGTGCGCGGAGATGCTCTAATTTAAATTTAAATGTCACAACATCAGGTTCCGCCTGTTGAGAAATTCTACCTGAATCAGAAATTTCCCCATCTGACAAAACCTCCCTCATGGCCACTTCAGATTGGTGTGAGGGTATGACAGAGCAATTATCATCAGCGCCCTCCTGCTCTACAGTGTTTAAAACAGAGCAATCGCGCTTTCTCTGAAATGCAGGCATTTTGGATAAAATATTTGCTATGGAGTTATCCATTACTGCCATCAATTGTTGCATAGTAACAAGCATTGGCGCGCTAGAAGTACTAGGGGCCTCCTGCGTGGGCAAAACTGGTGTAGACACAGAAGGAGATGATGTAGAACTATGTCTACTCCCTTCATCTGATTAATCATCTTGGGCAACTTTACTATCTGTGGCAGTACTGTCCTTACTTTGTTTGGACGCTATGGCACAATTATCACACAATTTTGAAGGGGGAGAAACATTGGCTTCCATACATACAGAACATAGTTTATCTGAAGGCACAGACATGTTAAACAGGCTTAAACTTGTCAATAAAATACAAAAACCGTTTTAAAACAAAACCGTTACTGTCTCTTTAAATTTTAAACAGGGCACACTTTTTTACTGAATATGTGAAAAACTATGAAGGAATTGTTCAATTTTAACCAAATTTTCACCACAGTGTCTTCAAAGCATTGCACCCCAAATTTCAGACCTTTAACCCTTAAAATGACGAAGCCGGAGCCGTTTACAGTTTTAACCCCTCTACAGTCCCAGCTACAGCCTTTGCTGTGACTTTACCAAACCCAGGGGGGTATACGATATCAAATGAAGCCTTCTAGGAACCTTTTCAACCACTTCCAGACCCACACACATGCAGCTGCATGTCCTGCTCTCAAAAGTAACTGCGAAGTAATGTCGCGAAAATGAGGCTCTGCCTACTACATAGAAGGCCCTTCCTGACTGGGAAGGTGTCTAAACCAGTGCCTGACGTAAAAAAACGTTCCCCAAAGTTATAAAGTGTGAATTTCAACTTCAAGCTGTATAAAATGCCCAAATAAAGCAATCGATCTAGCCCATAAAAGTGTCTACCAGTTTTATAGCCCATATTAAGCCCTTTATTCTGTTTGAGACTAAGAAAATGGCTTACCGGTCCCCATGATGGGGAAAATGACAGCCTTCCAGCATTACACAGTCTTGTTAGAAATATGGCTAGTCATACCTTAAGCAGAAAAGTCTGCCAACTGTTTCCCCCAACTGAAGTTATCTCATCTCAACAGTCCTATGTGGAAACAGCAAACGATTTTAGTTACTGCTGCTAAAATCATATTCCTCTCACAAACAGAACTCTTCATCTTTTTTCTGTTTCAGAGTAAATAGTACATACCAGCACTATTTTAAAATAACAAACTCTTGATAGTAGAATAAAAAAACTACAACTAAACACCACATACTCTTCACCATCTCCGTGGAGATGCTGCTTGTTCAGCAGGCAAAGAGAATGACTGGGGTGGGCGGAGCCTAGGAGGGACTATATGGACAGCTTTTGCTGTGCTCTTTGCCATTTCCTGTTGGGGAAGAGAATATTCCCACAAGTTATGGATGACGCCGTGGACCGGACACACCAATGTTGGAGAAATAGAAATCTTTTGGGAGGCTTCTAAAACCATTTTACGGGGTAAAATTTAGGCATATCTAAATATTTGGAACAAAAAGAATAGGGCTTTTGAAATTCAATTAGCTAAGTCAGAAATGCCTATAAAAACTCTATTGTAAACTGGAATAAATATTTAGTCATGAGAAAAGGGAGAAAGATATTTCATTTTAGGAGTTTTCATGGTTGCTCAGCAAAGAACCTAGCCAGACACGTTAAAAATAGAAAGAAGAGGGGGGCGGAGCCTATACTCAAAGCGGCAAGACATGTCTGCATGAAGCTCTCTGTATCTGAATCTATTTTCACAATCTAACTATAGCAAATATATAATATTTATTGCTGTGGAGCAGATATACATCTCTGAGAATGAATAGACCTTCAAAGTGGAGGCTCTGACAGTGTTTTTGCCTACACTCTTTGAGTCAGCTGCGCAACAGACTTCTTCGTGGCCCTGGAGGCCATCTTTACAAACTACTACATCCACACACTGAGTTAAGTACCAGAAGGGGACCCTGTGGAGGTTATGGAGCGTAGGTCTGGGGCTGCCGTATAATACCCCCCCCCGAACTCCGGGGTTACGAGATCCTGTAATAGGATTAAAAACTCTTACTCTTGTGTCAATCAGTTTAAGCGACTAATATACTGCCACTCTATTGGCCCTCATACTAATTGCTGTCAAGTAAGCCATGACAGTCCGGATACACAGTGGAGCCATTTCATCCGTTATGGAGGCCGTAGAAGCTTGGGGGTCTAATATTAGATCACTAATAGCGGAGCACTTTCGGACCCTAGAAAGTCACTTGCGCATGATTATAACCCAGGAGCTAGCAAGAGATAGTCACACCGCTTACAAGGGAACACATACTAAAGTGAGGATCCCAAGCAGAGTTGTAAAGTGTGCAATTATCAAGAGACTGCAATACCCGCATATTCACAGAAAACAGAGGCATGGGATGCTGCCTAAGAAGGTTAACTCTATAAAAACAGCACACAAAAGAAACAAGCTGCTGGCCCCGATGATTATACACAAACGGAAAGCCCAGATTATACAGGCGGCTAAGATGGCGGCTACTAAAACAAAAGCACTACATCCCGGAGGGTGCTTGCCAAGAGCGCTGCTAACTCTGAATCTAACAGACAGATTTGAAAGAAGGAAGGGTATGGGATCTAAAGAGGCTTACTCATTTTCAGCACCGCCGCTGTGTATTCCCGGCTCTTGGGACATCTTTAACTTCCATGATTGCAGGAACTCTTTACACTGGTTCCGTCTCACTCGCATGGGAATTGGCTAGAGCCCTAGTGGGGGACAATAAATATGTGTTACGATCCCCTTTTTATTTTGACTCTATTATCTTATAGCCTCCAGATCTGAGAGCTTTTACGCTCCCTCTGAGACGTTATTGACTTACAAACTTTCCCAAATGTATGAGGCTGGAAACACAGTCAGGTGACATGACTGTTTGCTCTTTTTCTCTGCAGAGTTTAAAAGATGTTCGCATGAGCATTCCTTTTTTTTAATATTTTTTTTATATATCTTGTTGTGTTTCTAACTCACTGTTTATTAAGTTTTTTCCTGATGTACTGCCAACAAATGTCTTTAATGTGTGATTATTATTGCTGGATTACACCATCTACTGTCACAGGTATGTCTCACTGAGCTGCAGAGTATATGTAATTTTTGCTACTGTAGGGACCATGTGGATCTAGGTGCAAGCATTGCAATGGCAGGATACCATATCTTCCTGCCGGTGTGTTGTTCTGGGGGCTTTGGGGGGGGCCTCCGGAGGGACACTAGATACGATGATGATGTCTACCTATTCCACTGGAGCTTTTAGCTTCCGCCTGCTCTCAGTATTCTCCTTAATAATCCCCTTAAGACATGGCCTCTTCAATCAGTATAGTTAGCTAGCCTTTAGAAATGAGCTCCCTCATTATCTCTGATATACCATAAAAGGGATATGGGCCTCCATCTTGTGGTTATTTGTGTTTTCCTATACAGACCTAGATTTACCACATATCAAGTCTAGTACATTTCAAACCCAGAACTCAATTGCAAGCCCTGGCTCATGTATAATATATCTAGTGTGGTCTCAATACACCTTTTGAGCACGTGCTTTAAGCTAACTTCTCATCAGACCCGCCTGTCTCCCATTTTTTTTTTTATTGTATAAGAAAACTACTGAGCTGGGGTCATGCTTTGACTTTAGCTGTCTGTTATTTGAGTGGCAGATGTTTGAGCCCATTATATTTTTATATTTTCAATCCACAGTTACGACACTATTTGTATTTTGCACTATCAGTTATAGTCTTATAAAATCTTAAAACCTGAGGTAAACATAAGACCCACGAGAGGTCTTCTCTAATGTAGATAGCCTTCTGTTACAGCAAATTCTTTACTTGACCAGGGGTCCAGGAGTGGCCCTTTAAGCGAGAGGGAAGGCTTAGCTTTTCATTGACATGTTCACACTATGTTTTTATATAGCATAATATTCATTTGTTACCTTGTTTTTTTTTACCAATTGTCATTACCAACGTCTACATTCTTATTTTCTGTATGATGAGCTTTGTAACCTGTTATCCTTAACAGTAATTGTGAAATGCTTTAATGCTTTGTTTATGTGTCAAACTTTACCTCAATAAAAATATTTAAAAAAAAAAAAAAAAATAGAAAGAAGAAAAATTTTATGTCTGCCATTAAAAATGGTGATAATCGATTTTCAGATACTAAAGATTTTAGTAATGTCTTTTTAATTACTATTAACAACTCTATGCTGAAATAGATATAAATACTTATAATCAAGATATTTTCTGGTCAACGACTTTTCTACCTAAGTTACAGAATGAGGATTTAGATTCCCTTAATGCTCCCATTACTAAGGAGGAGATCAGTAAAGCAAATGATAAATCTAAATTAAATAAAGCTGCTGGCCCTGATTGTCTGCCAGTAGAATATTATAATAGTTTAGCTGAAGAACTAATTCCAACTTTAGAGAAACTTTTTAATAGTTATTTTATTTCAGATAATCCTATTTTGGTCCTTTTTCTGCAGCAAATATTTTGTTGATTCTGAAGAAAGGTAAAAATCCAGAGGACTCAGCATCTTATAGACCCATCTCTGTGCTCAATACAGATTACAAAATTTTAGTTTCTATTATTTCCCTCAGACTTGCTTCCTGTTTAGATAAACTCATCCACCCAGACCAGTCTGGTTTTATGTCATCCAGAAATCCTGCAAAAAAGCTATGTAAATTAATTACCTTTGTGGACTATGCATGGAACCTAGACCAATTTAAGAAAAAAAGCAATTTTTAAGGATCTAGTTATTCTTAGTCTAGACACTGTTAAAGTATTTGACTGTACATCTTGGGAACATCTCTTTAAAGCTCTGGCAAATTTTGGTTTTGAGAATAATTTTGTTAAATTTATCAATAAGCTCTATCAAAATCCAATATCTTTTCTTCATGTTAATGGCACTTTATCCTCTAAAATAACGTTGCAGAGAGGTACTAGACAAGGGTGCCCCCTGTCACCCCTTCTTTTCAACATTGCCTTAGAGCCTTTGCCGGTTCGATTAAGAGATGTTTTAACAGGGATCCCTTTTGGTACCCAAAGCTTGAAAACCTTATTGTATGTGGACGACCTATTAATATTCTTGCAAAACACGGCACAATCAATTCCGTCCATATTGTAGTGTCTAGATGAGTTCAGTTTCTTTGCAGGATATAAAATCAATCTGGAAAAAAGTGAACTCATGTGGGTTGGAAAACATATCACAAATCCTCAAAATCTCCCGTTTAGAGTAGTTAATGCCATTAAATATCTTGGTTTGGAAATACATAAAGATCCTAAGCATTGGTACAAATCAAACTTTATATTGCTCTTTCAAAGAAGATCTTGAGTTATAAGACGCTTTTCCGCTTTCTATCACAGCTCGGGTAAATCTAATTAAAACAATTATTTTACCTCGTATTTTGTATATCCTCTCCAAAATCTACCTCTCTTCATACTAAATAAAGACATTTGTAAGCTTTCCTCTTGGTTTTCTAAATTTATTTGGAAAGGTAAGAAACCGCGTATTTCTCTTAATAGACTCTTGCAAAAATATATAGCAGCTGGTCTAGATCTTTCTAATCTCAGATTATATAACTATAATGCTCGTGGGATATTCTACTATCAGACCGAACTCGGACAGTAGTCTTCTTATCCCGGCGTCGAGCCGGAATGATAGGGAATATCCCAGAGCAGAGAAAGTTTGCAAGATGAGGTAAGCCGCACTCACCACAGGCAGGATAGTCTTCGGCGGCAACAGGCAGGGAATCAGAGAAAGGCAGTTCAGGGG
Source organism: Bombina bombina (assembly GCF_027579735.1). Taxonomy (NCBI): domain Eukaryota; kingdom Metazoa; phylum Chordata; class Amphibia; order Anura; family Bombinatoridae; genus Bombina; species Bombina bombina. The sequence continues at coordinate 537,877,627 of NC_069503.1, forward strand.
TAAATCACAAGAAGGGTCAGGCAGGCAGGGTTTGGCGATGGTAAACCAGTCCAAGGGTAAACCACTAAAATGGTCAGGCAGGCAGGATTTGGCAATGGTAAAGCAGTCCAAGGGTAAACCACTAGAATGGTCAGGCAGGCAGGGTTTGGCAACAGAGAGGAAATCCAGAACAATAGGGGTTAATCAAGCAGAGTGGTCAGACAAGCAGAGTTCAGCAGCAGTATATCAATCCAGCAGTTTAGGGGTTAACAGGCAGAGTGGTCAGACAAGCAGAGTTCAGCAGCAGTATATCAATCCAGCAATTATGGGTTAACAGGCAGACAGGTAGGGTTCATCAACAATAAGGCAATCAGAGCAATAACGATCTATCACACCAAGGAGCATACAAAGTAACACCTATAGTTGGGCAGTGATAGATCGTTCTGAGCACCTTACATAGACGCAGGATCGCGCCACAGGAATCCGGACCGGCATCAGAGAGAGGAGCGTGCGGCGATGTCAGCGCCGCACACATCCAGACCCAACACAGCCCCTGACAACAAGCAAGAAGGAGACGCAGCGCCCCTGGCAACAGCTAGAGCGGTGCGGCATGACAATAACTGGGCAGATATGCTCAAAATCGCCATAGACTGGATTGCTGAGACTAATATAGTCTATTCTATTGATATGGAATCATATCTTTTTGCTCCATGGTCCCTAAAGGCTATATTACATTGTCCACAGCGGAATTTACCCTTGAATGTTACCTCTCTCTCTCTTCAATTAAAAATATAATTTTAGCTTAGCATAAGTTTTGCTCTCTTCTGAATATCGATTACTCTTTCTCAGATTTTTTGCCCATAATTGGCAACCAGCAATTTACCCCTGGTATAAATAAAAAAGTATTTAAATTTTGGCTTGAAAAGGTCTTAAAGATATTTGAAAATTGATGGATGAGAATCAACAGATACTTTCCCTTGAGATAATTTTCCAACATTATGACCTCCCTCGATCAAACCAGTTTGCCTATTTTCAAATACGACATTGCGGTCACGTGGTCCGATGTCAAGATCTGCATCTAGAAATGTATATCTGGTAATGCATCGATTTCGTTGATGTATGCTTACTAAACAAAGTTATGCTTACTAAACAAAGCTTACTATTTCTGGATAAATTGTGTAGCTTTTGGTTACACATTATCCCTACAATAGATTCTGAAAAAATTAAACAAAGCTTTGTTACTATTGCTAAATGTCAACTTTCTGTGAGCTGGAAGGAATCTCATATGAAACTCATTAATAATTTTTATTTATCTCCTCTTAAAATTTCAAGATTTTATCCTACAAAACCCTCTGTTTGTCCTCGTTGTACTAATCCCAAAGCGAACCTATCTCACATGTTCTGGTATTGCCCCAAAATTAAGCAACTATGGCAAAAAGTTCAATTTTGGTTTAATAAACTGAACAACATGACTATTTTTTTGTCACTGGAAGACATTCTATTTTTATTAAAGCACAATCCTAGTGCTAGTTCTCAGACAAATATCTTAAATATTATTATACTGATAGATACTATATAGTAAAAAATTGGATAGCTAAACGTCCACCAAGCCTTGCTCAAATTTTCAAGGGAATTCAAGCACAAATTGTCTATGAATCATTCCACCTGCATTTTGCGACCGAGAAAATAATTTAAAAAATTTTGGTGGGATGGGCTCCGATTATTAAGTCCTAACCAATTTCTTTACAAAAACAGATTCTATTCCCTTTCTTATCCTCTATTAGCGTTGCGGAATTGGTTCTACTGGACCTTTTTCCACATACATGGATTTCGAATTATAGAGAAATACATTAAGAATTTACTAGATTGTAACATGAGACAATCAATAATGTGATGGTTTATTTTTTTATTGTTTGATTATATGCTGTGTATAAAGCGTCCTGCGTGATGCAATGACGAAATGTTAAATTTTTTGTTCACTTATTATTGGCTCTAAATAAATAAATGTTGTGGGAGTGAGGCCACGTAAGGGGTTAATAGTGTAGTGGGGTTAGGATGCAGTGGGGGGTGAGGGCACGTACAGGGTTAATAGTGTAGGGCTGTGTAGCTGGTTTATTGGGTTGCTGGTTTTGCATTAGAAGAATAACGACTAAACACATGTTTTAGTGGTTTTCATTAATACATTGTTTCTTTAGTCTTTCAATTCTTGTAGGCTAACAAGAAAATAGAGTGACACACTCAACTGAAACAGAACAAAAGCTAGGAAGACTTCCGTGTTTGTTTACAAGGTCAGTGTCACTCAGGGTGCATACTCTTGTAGTACACTATGCCTTTCACAGAGAAAACAATATCCTGTAGCATATCAGTATGACCCTGCCAATGACAGTCCAGCGCCGGAATACCAGGCAATTCTTCTCTGAATAAGAGGTAACAACAAACCCCAGACGTACATTTCAGCCTCCCTTTGGCCTTGTCAGTGTAGGGATTTGTGAAGGTTCTCAAGTAGTATCCCGCAAAATTCACATTATTCCTGTCTTGGACCACCCAGTCTCACACCAAACCATGGACTCTTAGGTTTTATTAGGAGTCCTGTTATGCTCATAGACTGGGGGATGACTATATTGTCATAAACATAGGAATATGAAGGAGTACTTAGATTAGACTTATGTAATAATTACTGTGGTAGAAATCCCCAATTGACAGGGAAAGAGATACATCAAAACAGGCTTAATGACAAGTGTTCTGTATTCAGGGGTATAACTTGATGAAGCAGCTATATGTCGTAATCTAGAATATGTAGCAGAAGATAGATACAAGCAAGTATTCAAAGCAGTAGATGTGCACACAGGTAACTGGATATTAGTTTGCTGACAGTGTGTGTGGACACAGAAAGCAGCGTTCAAATTTGCAATGGATTGCTCACAGCGTGAGTAGACACAGAAAGTAGAGTTCAAGTATGAATTAGTTTGCATACAGCGTGAGTGGACACAGGAACCTGAGTTCAAGTTTGAATTAGTTTTGCTGACAGCGTGTAAAAAGACATAAAACAGAGTTCAAGTTTGTATTAGTTAAAGCTGGTGATATGCAGACTATATTATCATAGAGAATACAAGTTGATGCAGTACATACAATGATAAGTGAGTCTTGAGACGCAATACCGTACTTTGTTTGTAGGAAGGGATTACCGGAAAAACAGGAGGGGAGAGCGACACAGTCGAGTGACGTCAGCGGCGCTGCATGTGAACAGCGTGTAGAGGAGAGAAGCAGGCTCCCAATGAATCACCGGAGGTGAGACGGCTGTAGCTCCACACGCTGTAGGTAGAATAACCGGGTCAGAGAGTAGGAGCCTGTAGCAAGGATTAGCAAGTTCAGGAAACACTTGGTGCTGTAACGCTCAAGAGAGCAGAAGATACAAGGGCTAGTAGTAATCACAAATGGCAGACCATAGGTAATAGAGGAGGGGCCTTTAATAGGGTGTCAGAGGAGAGTTAAAGGCATACACACCTATATGTGTGACAGTCAGTGAGATGCAGTTGCATCTGTCTAGGGCATGTGTGCAAGGACATATTATCTGGAGGCACTGCTGAGATTATTATCTTTATCACATTGATATAACATATTTTGTAGTAAATTAAAATGAATTATTATCTAGAAAACAATTAAAAAATCTTTTTTATATTTTTAAATTATTTTTTTTATCATTGGTCAAAATTGTATTAGAGTTTTTTAATTTAACTAAATAGCAAGTTAAAATAATAATGTATGTTACTAGAAGGGAATCAATTGAATCTGTACTCAGTGTTGAAATATGTTCCCCAAAATTACCCCTCACTAAAGCTGATTCCCTTAAAATAGACGCTATCAGCTATTAAAAATAGGTGCAATATTGCGGGTGATTTAAATGATTATATGGATATGCTTACCACTAAGGCCAAACATATTGCTATTGATAATGGAAGATGAAATAAAAAAAAAGTGAATTGTTCCAAGAATTATTGAAAATTAATCAATGCAAAAATTCTAAAAAACAGGGTGAGCTAATACTAAAATCCTGGCCCCTTGTAATATGCATTGTTGACTAAATGTCCATCCACCTTATAGAAAAGAAATTGCAATTACAGGAGTTAGACGATAATATTCGCTCATCACACAAATGCAAAGAGAATTTAGAAATAGCCGAAAATTAAATTGTTACATTTAAACAAGACATGGCAGCCTTAGATAAGCATAACCAAAATTTAGTAGCTAAAATAGAACATTTAAATAAACAACTCGCACAGAGCCAAAAAGAGTTAAATAAATTAAAAAGGCATAATGAAAACCCCTCCATTGATAGTGAAAATAATAATGCAGGTATTTTAAAAACCCTTAAAGAATTTCTCAGAAATTAACTGCAGAACATTAGGGAAGAATTCATACAAAAGACCCCTATCGAGTCAGAGGTAAACTTCCGACATAGACAGTCACCTCATGTTTTAAATTCAGGGAACTGCTACACTTTGGAGGGGAGTGATAATAGTTAGGGGCGGAGCCAGCTATCCAGATAGCCCATGTAGTACTAATGTACGTAAGGGGTCTCCCCATAGTAAATATAGGGCAGATAGGGAGGCGCTCCAGCCCCAAAAATAAGGTCCCTAGGAAGGCCCAAGATACATCTAATAAGGTATATGACACCCCTAAAATAATTAATTTCTTAAGTGGTGCAGTGCCTAAATTTTCCAACAAGGGAACCAATTCTATAATTGACCACTTAGAGGCCTTTTAAAATGCTTTATCCATAATGAATGTTACTAGTGAGCAGTCAAAAACTGAATTTCTGCCCTGGGTATTTGTGGGTAAACATCACAAGTCCTTTGCTTCACTAAAGGATATGAATATTCATTCCTGGAGTGAAACAAAATGACAGTGCAAAAAGGAGTTTGGGCAATATTGCACTAAAACAGCTGCAAAAATTGCTGTGTACAGTTTAAAATGTAGTGCCAATCAAAGCCCTATAGAATTCCTTTCTGTACTGAAAAGTGCGTACAGTATGGCCGAAGACTACCCCTTATTTGAATGCTCAGAATTTGTGAATTTATTTTACGAAGCATTGCCTGCACACATCAAACTTAATTTGGCTAGAGCTTTTGATGAGCACTGTTCTTTGGACTGGCTGATCAAAGAGAATACAAAGTTATACAGCAGTCCGGTGAACAGGGGGGTAAAAGGGAACCATGTCCCAGCCCCAAAATGGTGGCAGAAACTAGGGTGTCCCCTAGCCCCCTCAATTTGGAGTCTAAAAAGAAGACTTATGCGGAGGTGGCCTGAGAAAACAGGCCTTCCCCACAAAGTTTTAACTCTGCCCCTCCCCCAACATGGGCTGAAGTGCAGAAAGAATATACTCAAAATGGGGAGCATACCTAGACAAATAGTTATCCCCAAAGAGATGAACACCCACAAGGTTATCAAAAGTGACGAAAATACTCTCAGGTTAACCAGACACCCCAAGTAAATAGTGCTCCCCAAGATATTAACGCTGAACAAGTTGAACCCCAAAGACAACCACGTCAAAATAGAAACAATAGCTATGATTCTGAGGGATCCCAAGGATCAATACCCTGGGATATCAAAAAATCAGTCCATGGGTAGAAATAGCTTGTCCAATCAAGTGGGCCAACTCAGTACGCAAGTAAGTCAATTATTTACACTATTTACTAATATGAGTCAAGCTCTGATGTCTCAGCACCCTAATAAAACTTTTTTATTATTATTATTATTATGGGTATTTGTAGAGCGCCAACAGTTTCCGCAGCTCTGTGGCCATCAGTGGGCCACAGGCACAGTCATAAGTACTGTGGTATTACCTGATAGAGAGGGGAGAGATATACCAAATGAAATGATAAATGTCAATAATGGTACTAATCATGTTCTCTCCTTGCAGAACAGAGACGGGCTGTTTAGCTGTGATGACGGGCCGCCTTAGCCTGGAAGATCTAACAAACCTCTTCCTTTGCAGTTTACCCCTATCCTTATTCCCACAGATGCAGTACACAGGAACCCTGTCAACCCTATTATAGAGAATATGACTGGTAAGAGTGAAAATTCTTCTGCATCAGGTAAAGTGGTTGATACAGGTAAAACGTGACGAAGCCCACGATTATGTAATCATGCTGATTTTATGTGTGAAATGGTAGAAACTGCAGGGAGATATTATGTATTAGCTGAGTTTCAGGATTCAGTTTCCAACCCTATCATGGGATTAATTGATACTGGATCTCAGACAACTATTTTATCCCACAGGTACTACACACAGCAAAATGAGCTTACACCCCACAAACCTAAACTAAAAGAATTTGATGGTTCACTAATAGGTGTTGGGGGAGACTCTCTCAAAGTCTATGGTACTGCATGGTTAAAGCTAAAGCTGGGGAACAGAGTAATAAGACACCCTGTCATTATAATGGATCTGCCAACTGATCATTTAATAATTGGTAGTGATCTCTTGAAATGATTAAGCACCATAATTGATTACATAAATAATGTAATTTGGTCACAAGTAAAAAGGCCTATTAATTATGAAAGGTCCAGCATGTCTTACATCAGACATAACTGTCAAGTGGTGGTAGAGAAACCAGATGCTGTGGAGATTCATTTCAGGAATGACTCCGTACCCGAGATAACAATCCTACAAATAGATGATCAGACTCCCTAAAGTGGTTCTGATGGTAATACTTTTAAAATTTCGCCTGGAAAGATAGCCAATATATAGGCGGCGATGTATTACCATATCTCTCCACAAGGGGACGTGAGGATCATTCTCAATTCCTCGCAGAAATTGAGAAAGTTAAAGATTATCTATTTATCCCTATGCAACTGCATGACCCTGGGAAAACCAAGTATGCCAAATTGAACTTAAAACAGGAAGCTAGCTACATAAGCGAAGGTTTATTGGCGCAGATAGCTGAACTTAAAGTGATTAAATATCTTTCTCCCCAAGATCTCTTGGTCTATGACCTCGATGACCAATCTGAAAGCTATAATGTCACAGCTTAATGTTTATTATCTTTCTCCATGGGTAATAAATCAGAAAGCACCTGTTTTTAGTTTTAAATAATCCCCATTATCAAATATACATTGGCAATGATCTCTTAAATAGATATGCCATACAAATAGATTTGATTAACCTTTGCCTCTGGAGCAGGTTAAAGGGGGAACCTGAAGTATTTCAGGATGAAAATTCAGCCCTGAAATCAAACCAGCAAATGCCATATGCTGTGAATATGCAGGTGTCTAATGATGTTGTAATCCCTGCTGGGGCTGATAAATTCCTCTTATCCTTACAGGTAAAAAGAGGTTAGAAATGAAAAACTTCTGAAACACTAATATGCCTCTCCCATAGAATGCAAAATCTGGGTATAACAATGACCCATACTCATATGGTAAATATTGGAACTCTTCCAATACATGTTATTGTGCATAACATGACCCCACAGGATATCACCTTATTCAAGGGAAACACCATAGGATTTGCACTAGAATCAAGTTATTACACTTTTGGATTCCAGAATAATATAATTGGGCTAATACCTGAAGGATACTTAACTGAAGAACAGTTAATAGAACAATCCTTTGTATCTATGCCAGAGGGATTGTTTACAATTCAGTCTATTTATCCCTTCAGCCCAGAGGAAGGCATCTGTAAAATTGAAGAAGCCTCCCTAGTGTTTGATCAGCCGATCAAAGACCAAGAATACCCCAATACCCAGAATCATGGGGGCAATGTAAATTATAATCAAGGGGATCTCACCTCTAGGTTGGAAGAAAGCCAATGAGATAGGACAGCCTGAAATCTTTCCAGGATTTCAGGAAATAGTCGAAGAGCAAATCTCCTTAGGTAATGGCTGTTCCAGTGATGAACGCCGACAGCTACGAGAACTCCTGATAGAGTGGATATTTTTACTAGGGATTCTTATGACTGTGGGACTACAGACCTGCACATTGGAAGAATCCAAACAGATCCAAATGCACCACTTGTCTTTGTTAAACAATACAGACTTCCTTTAGCCTCATATGATTCTCTTGCAGAAATCATAAGGAACTTGGAACACACCGAGTACAGATTCAATTGATTCACTTCTAGTAACAGACATTATTATTTTGGCTTATTATTTGGTTAAATTAAAAACGCTAATACAATTTTGACCAATGAGAAAAAAATATATAATTTCCAAATATAATTTTTTTTTTTTTTTCTAGATAATTCTATTTAATTTACTACAAAATATGTTATATCAATGTGATAAAGATAATAATCTTCTAGCAGTGCCTCCAGATAATATATATAGTATATTAAATATACCAACATATATTGAATTATATATTAAATATACCGACATATTATCTGGAGGCACTGATAGAAGATCAATTATCTTTATAACATTGATATAACATATTTTTTAGTAAATTAAAAAGAATTATTATCTAGAAAAATAAAATTCTCATTGGTCAAAATTGTATTAGAGTTTTTAATTTAACCAAAATACTAAGCCAAAATAATAATATCTGTTACTAGAAGTGAATCAATTGAATCTGTACTGTTGAAATATGCTCCCCAAGATTACCCCTCACTAAAGCTGATTCCCTTAAAATAGACACAGCCACATTTAAAATAGGTTTAATATTGCGGGTGATTTAAATGATTACAGGTGGCCCTCGTTTTACAACGGTTCAATTTACACCGTTTCAGAATAACAACCTTTTTTTCTAGTCATATGACTGCTATTGAAAAGCATTGAGAAGCCAGTAGGTGGAGCTGTCAGCTTGTGTTGCAGCAAAGCCAAGCAAGCTGAAATTAATCAGTTTAACCAGAAGACCTGAGCTATTGAGCCGATTTCAAAGGAAAAATATTTTCCTGTCTATAAATCAATCCAGATTGGAATGCATAGAAAGAACTGTTTGCAGAAAAATGCAACTGAAGTCTGTGTTGTGTGATTATTTTATTAGGTTTATAATGCTGTTTAGGAAATGTTTTTGTTAATTTAACTTAGTTCAATTATATATTCTGTGTTGTGTGATTATTTTATTAGGTTTATAATGCTGTTTAGCATTTAAAGTCTTCATTTCAAAGCTTTAAAAATAATGTATTAGGTGTTACTTATGACAATTTTGAGAGGGGCCTGGAACCTATCTCCCTCACTTCCCATTGACTTACATTATAAACTGGGTTTCAATTTACAGTGGTTTCGATTTACAACCATTCCTTCTGGAACCTAACCCCGGCGTAAACTGAGGGCTACCTGTATATGGATATGCTTACCACTAAGGCCAAACATATTGCTATTGATAATGGAAGATGAAATGAAAAAAAAAGTGAATTGTTCCAAGAATTATTCAAAATTAATCAATGCAAAAATTCTAGAAAACGCAGTGAGCTAATACTAAAGTCCTGGCCCCTTGTAATATGCATTATTGACGAAATGTCCATCCACCTTATAGAAAAGAGATTGCAATTACAGGAGTTAGACGATAATATTCGCTCATCACACAAATGCAAAGAGAATTTAGAAATAGCCGAAAATGAAATTGTTACATTTAAACAAGACATGGCAGCCTTAGATAAGCATAACCAAACTGTAGTAGCTAAAATAGAACATTTAAATAAACAACTCGCACAGAGCCAAAAAGAGTTAAGTAAATTAAAAAGGCATAATGAAAACCCCTCCATTGAAAGTGAAAATAATGAAAATAATAATGCAGGTATTTTTAAAACCCTTAAAGAATATCTGAGAAATGAACTGCAGAACATTAGGGAAGAATTCATACAAAGGACCCCTATCGGGTCAGAGGTAAACTTCCCACATAGACAGTCACTTCATGTTACTGCTATACGTTTACTTGGTTGTGTGATGCATATAAAAGGGTTCCTTTACTTTACAACTTAAATGTAGGTGGTAATGCTGCCTTGAATATATTGCCAGCATTGCCACCCATTGAGATGTATAGTCACATGCCTCTCGATGCTGCTGCCTTTAAACAGTAATTTCTGCCGTTTTTTATATTTTGCCAGCTTTCTCGTTGTGGTGACAGATCCCTTTTGATTATGTTGCTGCATTTGCGGTAGTTTCGAACATCAGGGCCTTAGTATAAATTTCAAATGAGTAGTAGATTTTTTTTTCACTGACAAATTTCAAAGTGAGTTCCATTTCCTTCTCCCTGCACCCTGTGACAGCCATAAAAAAGGAATATATGTATACTCTGTGAATTCATGCACATACTCAGTAGGAGGTGATGCCTTGGAAAGTGTGCATCTAAAAAAAATGTGCACATTTGGTTAATGCAAATTAATTGGAAAGTTGTTTAAAATTGCATGCTTTCTCTGAATCATAAAACTTTCATTTTGATTTTAGTGTCCCTTTAACAATTATTCCATGAACTACTTCAGTGATTTTCAGGATACAGTTCTTACTCATAGGAAGAAATTAAAGGGACAGTCAACACTAGAATTTATACCCATTCCCCAGCTTTGCATAACCAACATAGTTATAATAATATATATTTTACCTCTGTGATTACCTTGCATCTAAGCCTCTGCAAACTGCCCCCTTTTTTCAGTTCTTTTGACAGACTTGCATTTTAGTCAATCAGTGCTCATTCCAGGGTAACTTCATGTGCATGTGCTTAATGTTATCTATAGGAAACACATGAACTAATGCCCTCTAGTGGTCAAAATGCATTCAGATTAGAGGCAGTCTTCAAGGTCTAAGAAATTAGCATATAAACCTCCTAGGTTTAGCTTCCAACTAAGAATACCAAGAGAACAAAGAAAAATTGGTGATAAAAGTAAATTGGAAAGTTGTTTAAAATTACATACCCTATTTAAATCATGAAAGTTTTTTTGGACTTGACTGTCCCTTTAAAGATCATAAACATTGTTCAGTTGTGCTAATTACTCAGGGGCTTTTTCTATGCACTGCCTCCTAATTTTCAAACTTTTGAGAGATCCCGGAAAAAAGTAGATAAGAATCTGAAATTGCAAAAAATACCTCTGACTGTGGCCCACTGCCAACCAATCAGAAAAGCACTGTACGTTTTTTTCAGCATTTTAAATTCCAAAAGTATTTCCCTTAATTTGAAAACCATGTGATAACACTGTTGTAACAAACTTTTAAAAAGGAAATTTATGCTAATAAATTGATTTCTTCTACGATACGACGAGTCCACGGATTTCATCCTTACTTGTGGGATATTATCCTCCTGCTAACAGGAAGTGGCAAAGAGCACCACAGCAGAGCTGTATATATAGCTCCTCCCTTCCCTCCACCCCCAGTCATTCGACCGAAGGTTTTAGGAAGAGAAAGGAAAAGCTAAAAGGTGCAGAGGTGACTGAAGTTGTAAAAAATAAAATATAATCTGTCTTAAAATGACAGGGAGGGCCGTGGACTCGTCGTATCGTAGAAGAAATCAATTTATCAGGTAAGCATAAATTTCCGTTTCTTCTACAAGATACGACGAGTCCACGGATTTCATCCTTACTTGTGGGATACAATACCAAAGCAACAGGACACGGATGAAAGGGAGGGACAAGACAGAGACCTAAACAGAAGGCACCACTGCTTGAAGAACTTTTCTCCTAAAAACAGCCTCAGAAGAAGCAAAAGTATAAAATTTGTAAAATTTGGAAAAACTATGAAGGGACGACCAAGTCGCAGCCTTACAAATCTGTTCAACAGAAGCATCGTTTTTAAAGGCCCATGTGGAAGCCACAGCCCTAGTAGAATGAGCCGTAATTCTTTCAGGAGGCTGCTGTCCAGCAGTCTCATATGTCAGACGGATGATATTCCTTAGCCAAAAAGAAAGAGAGGTAGCCGTAGCTTTCTGACCCCTACGATTACCAGAATAAACAATGAATAATGAAGATCATTGACGGAAATACTTAGTCGCCTGTAAGTAAACCTTCAAGGCACGGACCACGTCCAGGTTATGTAATATACGCTCCTTCTTAGAAGAAGGATTAGGACACAAGGAAGGAACAACAATTTCCTGATTAATATTCTTATTTGAAACAACCTTAGGAAGAAATCCAGGTTTGGTACGTAAAACCACCTTATCAGAATGAAATATGAGATAAGGCGAATCACATTGTAACGCTGAAAGCTCAGAAACTCTTCGAGCAGAAGAAATAGCAACTAAAAACAGAACTTTCCAAGATAATTTAATATCTATGGAATGCATGGGTTCAAACAGAACCCCTTGAAGAACTCGAAGAACTAAATTCAAACTCCAGGGAGGAGTAATTTGTCTAAATACAGGCTTCATTCTAGTCAGAACTGGAGGCAGTGAGGCAGGTACTACTCCAAACATCAAGGGTAAAAGAAGCACTTTATTGGTCAATCTTAAAAGAATTTAACAGACATGGCAGCTAAAGAGCAGAACGCCTGACATGTTTCGCACCTCACAGGTGCTTACTCATAGACTGAAATCTGAGTCTCAATCCCACATGTTTATAGGCTGAGACAGCAATTAAATTAACCATCTCAGACCAACAAACAAAGAAAAAAGGAATAAAAACAATCTCCAAATTGACATTGAAAGATAGTTGTAGAAAAATATATGATAGATTACAGAATTAGTAACATCAGCATAAACCAAAGATACTACCAATAATAAGTTTCATATGCAAATATACAAAATAGTGAAATTTAGCAATGTTATACAATATTTTAGGACAAACAAAATATATAAAAATATGCAGTGTTAACCAAAGAAATATACATCATTACTATATAAACATGGATGATAGAGTTAGTTATCTATAAAATAATTTATATCACACTCCCTATTCATTCCTAAAGGGGTGCGTGTGTTTAATTTTATTATCCAATAGAGCTCTTTTTTTCCAAGATTTTGTCTCTATTACCTCCTCTTAAAGGGACATTCGCTAAGTCAATAATCTGAAATGACAGTTTTGCTATATTTGTTAAATGTATATTATTGAAATGGTCTGCAATCGAAGAGTCTAGGCTATAGTTTTTTACATCCCGGACGTGTTCATTAAATCGTGTCCTAATGGTACGAGCCTGACAAAAAGACTGAACATCTGGCACATCTGCCAAACGCTTGTGAAGCAAAATTGACAAAGCAGAAATTTGTCCCTTTAAGGAACTTGCTGATAACCCTTTCTCCAATCCTTTTTGGAGAAAAGACAGAATCCTGGGAATCCTAACTTTACTCCATGAGTAACCCTTGGATTCACACCAATAATGATATTTACGCCATATCTTATGATAGATTTTTCTAGTGACAGGCTTTCAAGCATGTATCAAAATATCGATGACCGAATCAGAGAATCCTCGCTTAGATAAAATCAAGCGTGCAATCTCCAAGCAGTCAGCTGCAGAGAATGTAGATTTGGATGCAGGAAAGGACTTTGAATGAGCAGGTCCTGTCTCAAAGGAAGTTTCCATGGTGGCAGAGAGGACATGTCCACCAGATCCGCATACCAAGTCCTGCGTGGCCACGCAGGCGCTATCAGGATTACTGAAGCTCTCTCCTGTTTGATTCGAGCAATCACGCGTGGAAGGAGAGGGAATGGTGGAAACACATAAGCTAGGCTGAATGACCAAGGCACTACCAAGGCATCTATTAGTTCAGCCTGAGGATCCCTCGACCTGGATCCGTAACGTGAAAGCTTGGCATTCTGACGAGATGCCATCAGGTCTAATTCCGGTCTGCCCCATTGAAGAATCAATGAGGCAAACACCTCAGGGTGGAGTTCCCACTCCCCCGGATGAAAAGTCTGACGACTTAGAAAATCCGCTTCCCAGTTCTCTACTCCTGGGATGTAGATCGCTGATAGATAGCAAGAGTGGGCCTCCGCCCATCGAATTATCTTTGATACTTCTATCATCGCTAAGGAACTCCTTGTTCCCCCCAGATGATTGATATATGCCACAGTCGTGATATTGTTCGACTGGAATCTGATGAATCTGGCCGAAGCCAACTGAGGCCACGCCTGAAGCGCATTGAATATCGCTCTCAGTTCCAGAATATTGATTGGAAGTAGAGACTCCACCTGAGTCCAAACACCCTGAGCCTTCAGGGAATTCCAGACTGCACCCCAGCCCAGTAGGCTGGCGTCTGTTGTCACTATCACCCACAAGGGTCTGCGGAAACAAGTCCCCTGGGACAGATGATCCGGCGACAACGACCAAAGAAGAGAGTCTCTGGTCTCTTGAACCAGATTTATCTGAGGAGATAAATTTGAATAATCCCCATTCCACTGTCCGAGCATGCACAGCTGCAGTGGTCTGAGATGAAAGCGAGCAAACGGAATGATGTCCATTGCCGCTACCATTAATCCAATGGCCTCCATACACTGAGCCACTGATGGCCAAGGAATGGACTGAAGTGCTCGGCAAGTATTTAGAATCTTTGATTTTCTAACCTCCGTCAGAAATATTTTCATGTCTACCAAGTTTATTAGAGTTCCAAAGAAGGGAACCCTTGTCCGTGGAACTAGTGAACTCTTTTCTATGTTCACCTTCCAGCAGTGAGTTCTCAGAAAAGACAACACTGTGTCCGTGTGAGATTTTGTCAGTTGATAAGTTGACACCTGAATCAGAATATCGTCCAGATAAGGCGCCACTGCTATGCCCCGCGGTATGAGAACCATCAGAAGGGACCCTAGAACCTTTGTGAAGATCCTGGGTGCTGTGGCCAACCTGAAAGGAAGAGCCACAAACTGATAATGCTTGTCCAGAAAAGCAAACCTTAGGAACTGATGATGATCCTTGTGAATAGGAATATGAAGGTATGCATCCTTCAAGTCCACGGTAGTCATATATTGACCCTCCTGGATCATAGGTAATATTGTTCGTATAGTCTCCATCTTGAATGATGGAACTCTGAGAAACTTGTTTAGACACTTGAGATCTAAAAATGGGTCTGAAAGTTCCCTCTTTTTTGGGAACCACAAAAAGATTTGAGTAAAACCCCTGCCCCTGTTCCAGTTTTGGAACAGGGCAAATTACTCCCATGGTAAAGAGGTCTTTTACACAGCGTAAGAACGCTTCTCTTTTTATCTGGTCTACAGATAATCGTGAAAGATGAAACCTCCCTCTTGGGAGAAAATCCTTGAATTCCAGTTGATACCCGTGGGTCACGATTTCCAGTGCCCAGGGATCCTGAACATCTCTTGCCCAAGCCTGAGCAAAGAAAGAAAGTCTGCCCCCTACTAGATCCGGTCCCGGATCGGGGGCCACCCCTTCATGCTGTCTTTGTAGAAGCAGCGGGCTTCTTGGATTGTTTACCTTTATTCCAAGCCTGGTTGGGTCTCCAGACAGACTTGGATTGAACAAAATTCCCTTCCTGTTTTGTGGAGGAAGAGGAAGCAGAGGGTCCTCCTTTAAAATTTCGAAAGGAACGAAAATTATTTTGTTTACCCCTCATCTTAACCGACTTATCCTGAGGTAGGGCATGGCCTTTACCTCCAGTAATGTCAGAAATTATTTCCTTCAATTCAGGTCCGAATAGGGTCTTACCCTTAAAAGGAATAGCTAAAAGCTTAGATTTTGATGACACATCAGCAGACCAAGATTTGAGCCATAACGCTCTACACGCTAAAATGGCAAAACCTGCATTTTTCACCGCTAATTTAGCAATTTGAAATGCGGCATCAGTAATAAAAGAATTAGCTAGCTTGAGAGCCTTAATTCTATCCAAAATGTCATCTAATGGAGTCTCAACCTTCAGAGACTCTTCTAGAGCATCAAACCAAAAAGCTGCTGCAGTAGTAACTGGAACAATGCAAGCCGTAGGTTGTAAAAGAAAACCCTGATGAATAAATAATTTCTTTAGAAGACCCTCTAACTTGTTATCCATAGGGTCTTTGAAAGCACAACTATCCTCAATAGGTATAGTTGTACGCTTAGCCAGGGTAGATATAGCTCCCTCCACCTTAGGGACCGTTTGCGAGTCCTGAATGGTGCCTGATATGGGAAACATTTTCTTAAAATTAGGAGGGGGAGAGAACGGTATGCCTGGTCTATCCCATTCCTTTTTTACGATTTCCGAAATTCTTTTAGGAACCGGAAAAACATCAGTGTAAGTAGGCACCTCTAGATATTTGTCCATCTTACACAATTTCTCTGGTGGTATCACAATAGGGTCACAATCATCCAGAGTCGCTAAAACCTCCCAAATTAACAGGCGGAGGTGTTCTAGCTTAAATTTAAAGGACATGACGTCCGAATCTGTCTGAGGTAACACATTCCCTGAGTCTGAAAGTTCTCCCTCAGACAGCAATTCCCTGACCCCCAACTCAGAGCACTGTGAGGGTACATCGGAAATAGCCAATAAAGCATCATAGGATTCAGTATTCACATTAATACCTGACCTACTGCGTTTACCCTGTAACACTGGTAATTTAGATAATACCTCTGTAAGGGTAGTTGACATAACCGCAGCCATCTCATGCAGAGTAAAAGAATTAGACACACTAGAGGTACTTGGCGTTGCTTGTGTGGGCGTTAAAGGTTGTGACACTTGGGGAGAATTGGATGGCATATCCTGGTTCTCTTCAGATTGAGAATTAATGGCTCCAAAAATTATTGCACCCCCAGAGTAAGGGGAGAAATTAACCTCTAAAAGGCATTTATAGACACAAATATGTTAAATTTTGACCAAAATACCCCCTGCACCTTGCCACAGCTCTGCTGTGGCGCCTACCTGCCCCCAGGGTACTTCAAAATGACTCGACAACGATCCGGATAAGAGAACCCCTGTCTAGGCTCAACCGGAGCTAATGCCTGCTGTTTCTAGGCCTGAACAACCGCATGGTGAAGCGATTTTAAAGTATAAGCCACGTGGAATTCTTTAACCCCTAAGCACACTCCCAATACGGTCAAACTGTTTATTTTGAACAAAAAAACTTTAAGCATATTCCTGCCTCTCCCAGTGTCTCTTTATAATGCTGTGAAGCCCATTATAATACTTGGCCCAATATGTCAACTGAAATATATTAAGCACAGGTTTCTCAGTAACACCCCTTTGTTTTACAGGTCTACTGCTTACCCCTTCCCTTGCAGGGAAATAAATTTTAGCCAGTTCTGATATACCAAGACTCCTCAAAAATAAAGGGCTGCACATACCTCAATGCTGCTTGTAGCATGAAACCATTCTCCACACTGAAGATGTCTCTTGTATTACCTTCAGAAGCTCTGTGGGAACCAACATGGATCTTAGTTACATCTGCTAAGATCATCAACCTCAGGGCAGAAATCTTCTTCCGTATCCCCCTGAGGAAAATAGAACTCACCGGTACCATTTAAAATAAAAAACTTCTTGATTGAAGAAACAAAACTAACACCCCACTTTACCTCTTCCTAGTATAACACAGGCAAAGAGAATGACTGGGGGTGGAGGGAAGGGAGGAGCTATATATACAGCTCTGCTGTGGTGCTCTTTGCCACTTCCTGTTAGCAGGAGGATAATATCCCACAAGTAAGGATGAAATCCGTGGACTCGTCGTATCTTGTAGAAGAAATATATTTAGTACACACCACCTCCTATAGTTTGCATGGGACATTTGACAGGTAAATCCTAATCCAACAAAAAATACTTTTTGTAGGATATTTGGGTGTTTTTTAATATCTACAGCCTGAAAAACAGAATTTATGCTTACCTGATAAATTTCTTTCTCTTGTGATGTATCGAGTCCACGGATTCATCCATACTTGTGGGATATTCTTCTTCCTAACAGGAAGTGGCAAAGAGAGCACCCACAGCAGAGCTGTCTATATAGCTCCTCTCTTAGCTCCACCCCCCAGTCATTCGACCGAAGGCTAGGAAGAAAAAGGAGAAACTATAGGGTGCAGAGGTGACTGAAGTTTTTAAAATAAAAATATACTATCTGTCTTAAACAGACAGGGCGGGCCGTGGACTCAATACATCACAAGAGAAAGAAATGTATCAGGTAAGCATAAATTCTGTTTTCTCTTGTAAGATGTATTGAGTCCACGGATTCATCCATACTTGTGGGATACCAATACCAAAGCTTTAGGACACGGATGAAGGGAGGGACAAGACAGGTACCTTAAATGGAAGGCACCACTGCTTGTAGAACCTTTCTCCCAAAAATAGCCTCAGAAGAAGCAAAAGTATCGAATTTGGAAAATTTGGAAAAAGTATGAAGCGAAGACCAAGTCGCCGCCTTACAAATCTGTTCAACAGAAGCCTCATTTTTAAAAGCCCATGTGGAAGCCACTGCTCTAGTAGAATGAGCAGTAATTCTTTCAGGAGGCTGCTGGCCAGCAGTCTCATAAGCCAAATGGATGATGCTTTTCAGCCAAAAAGAAAGAGAGGTAGCCGTAGCCTTTTGACCTCTCCGCTTACCAGAGTAAACAACAAACAATGAAGATGTTTGACGGAAATCTTTAGTTGCTTGTAAGTAGAACTTTAAAGCATGAACCACATCAAGATTGTGCAACATACGTTCCTTCGTTGATGAAGGATTAGGACACAGTGAAGGAACAACAATTTCCTGATTGATATTCCTATTAGAAACAACCTTAGGAAGGAATCCAGGTTTGGTACGCAAAACCACCTTATCTGCATGGAAAACAAGGTATGGTGAGTCCCACTGTAAATCAGATAACTCAGAAACTCTTTGAGCCGAAGAGATAGCTACTAAAAACAAAACTTTCCAAGATAGAAGCTTAATATCTATGGAATGCATAGGTTCAAACGGAACCCCTTAAAGAACTTTAACAACTAAGTTTAGGCTCCATGGCGGAGCAACAGGTTTAAATACAGGCTTGATCCTGACTAAGGCCTGACTAAACGCTTGAACATCTGGGACATCTGCCAGACGTTTGTGTAAAAGAATAGACAAAGCAGATATCTGTCCCTTTAAGGAACTAGCTGATAATCCCTTCTCCAATCCTTCTTGGAGAAAAGACAATATTCTAGGAATCCTAATCTTACTCCATGAGTAACCCTTGGATTCACACCAATAAAGTTATTTGCGTCAAATCTTATGATAGATTTTCCTGATGACAGGCTTTCTAGCTTGAATCAGGGTATCAATGACCGACTCAGAGAAACCACGCTTTGATAGAATCAGGCGTTCAATCTCCAAGCAGTCAGACGCAGAGAAATTAGATTTGGATGCTTGAATGGACCTTGGATTAGAAGGTCCTGCCTCATTTGCAGAGTCCACGGTGGAACAGATGACATGTCCACTAGGTCTGCATACCAAGTCCTGTATGGCCACGCAGGTGCTATCAGAATCACCGAAGCTCTCTCCTGCTTGATTCTGGCAACCAGACGTGGGAGGAGAGGAAATGGTGGAAATACATAGGCCAGATTGAAAGACCAGGGCACTTGTAGAGCATCTATCAGTACCGCCTGGGGATCCCAGGACCTGGACCCGTAACAAGGAAGTTTGGCGTTCTGACGGGACGCCATCAGATCCAATTCTGGTGTGCCCCATAGCTGAATCAGCTGGGCAAATACCTCCGGATGGAGATCCCATTCCCCCTGATAAAAAGTCTGACAACTTAGGAAATCCGCCTCCCAGTTCTCTACCCCTGGGATATGGATTGCTGAGAGATGGCAAGAGTGATCCTCCGCTCATCGGATTATTTTGGTTACCTCCATCATCGCTAGAGAACTCCGTGTTCCTCCTTGATGATTGATATAAGCTACAGTGGTGATGTTGTCCGACTGAAATCTGATGAATTTGGCAGCAGCTAGCTGAGGCCACGCCTGAAGCGCATTGAATATCGCTCTCAGTTCTAGAATGTTTCCTCCCGAGACCATAAGCCCTGTGCTTTCTGGGAGTTCCAGACTGCACCCCAGCCTAGCAGGCTGGCATCTGTCGTTACTATGAGCCACTCTGGCCTGCGGAAACACATTCCCTGAGACAGGTGATCCTGAGACAACCACCAGAGAAGAGAATCTCTGGTCTCCTGGTACATATGCAGTTGAGGAGATAAATCTGCATAAGCCCCATTCCACTGTTTGAGCATGCATAGTTGTAGTTGTCTGAGGTGTAGGCGGGCAAAAGGAACTATGTCCATTGCCGCTGCCATGAGTCCGATTACCTCCATACACTGAGCCACTGATGGCTGAGGAATGGAATGAAGAGCTCGGCAAGTGGTTAAGAGTTTTGACTTTCTGACCTCCGTCAGAAATATTTTCATTTCTACCAAGTCTATCAGAGTCCCTAGGAAGGAAACTCTTGTGAGAGGGAAGAGAGAACCCTTTTTTATGTTCACCTTCTACCCGTTAGATCTCAGAAAAGCCAACACGATGTCCGTGTGAGACTTGGCTAGCTGGAAAGTCGACACCTGAATTAAGATGTCGTCTAGATAAGGCGCCACTGCTATGCCCCGCGGTCTTAGAACCGCCAAAAGGGACCCTAGCACCTTTGTGAAAATTCTGGGAGCCGTGGCCAACCCGAAGGGAAGGGCCACAAATTGGTAATGCCTGTCCAGAAAGGCAAATCTGAGGAATTGATGATGATCTCTGTGAATAGGGATGTGTAGATACGCATCCTTTAAGTCCACGGTAGTCATATATTGACCCTCCTGGATCAACGGTAGAATAGTCCGAATAGTCTCCGTCTTGAATGATGGTACTCTGAGGAATTTGTTTAGAATTTTGAGATCCAAGATTGGTCTGAAAGTTTCCTCTTTTTTGGGAACCACAAACAGGTTTGAGTAAAACCCTAGCCCTCGTTCCGCTTTTGGAACTGGGCAGATCACTCCCATTGTATGTAGGCCTTCAACACAGCGTAAGAACGCCTCTCTCTTTGTCTGGTTTGCAGACAATTGAGAAATGTAAAATCTCCCCCTTGGGGGGGAGTCTTTGAAGTCCAGAAGATATCCCTGGAACACAATTTCTAAAGCCCAGGAATTGTGAACATCTCTTGCCCAAGCCTGAGCGAAGAGAGAGAGTCTGCCCCCTACTAGATCCGGTCCCGGATCAGGGGCTACCCCTTCATGCTGTCTTAGAGGCAGCTGCAGGCTTCTTGACCTGTTTACCCTTGCTCCAAGCCTGGTTAGGTCTGCAAACTGACTTGGATTGGGCAAAATTCCCCTCTTGCTTTGCAGCAGGGGAAGCTGAAGCAGGACCACCTTTGAAGTTCCGAAAGGACCAAAATCAGCATGGTTTTACTTCAGGGAGATCATGTCAGACTAATCTAATTGACTTCTTTGATTATGTAACAAAAGTATTAGACAAGGGAGGAGCAGTTGATGTAGCATATCTAGATTTCAGCAAAGCATTTGACACCGTCCCACACAATAAACTTATTCACAAACTATATCTCCTTGGTCTAGATTCAAAAATTGTGAACTGGGTGGAATGCTGGCTTAAGGACAGAAAACAAAGTGTCTTAGTAAATGGAGTTCATTCAGCAGAGGTGGCTGTTACTAGTGGTGTTCCTCAGGGGTCAGTTCTGGGGCCTGTTTTGTTTAACATATTTATCTGCGATATCAGCAAAGGGCTACAGGGGAAAGTATGTCTCTTTGCAGATGATACAAAAATTTGCAACAGAGTGGATGTTCCAGGGGGGGGTAGACAAAATGAGAAGTGATATACAACAATTGGAGGATTGGACAAACGACTGGGATCTAAAGTTTAACACAGCAAAGTGTAAAATAATGCATTTAGGGAAGAAAAATCCAAATGTTAATTACAGACTCAATGACACTTTACTGACTGTTACAGACGAGGAACAGGACTTGGGAATTATTATTTCAGATGATTTAAAACTTAGTAAACAATGTAGTAAGGCAGCGAGTAAGGCTAGCAGAATGCTTGGATGTATTGGTAGAGGTATTTGCAGCAGAAATAGTAAGGTTCTTATGCCACTTTATAGATCATTAGTTAGGCCTCATCTTGAGTATTGTGTGCAGTTCTGGAGGCCATATCTTCAGAAGGATATTAACAAACTTGAATCTGTGCAAAGGAGGGCTACCAAAATGGTACATGGTCTAAAAAATAAAACTTACCAGGATAGGCTCAATGACCTAAATATGTATAGCTTAGAGGAGAGAAGGGAAAGAGGTGATATGATAGCAACTTTCAAGTACATTAAAGGGTTTAGTAAAACTGAGGCTGTGGGTATTTTACATAAAATGGAAAATTCAAGAACAAGGGGTCATGAGCTCAAGCTAAAGGGTAGTAGATTCAGGAGTAATTTGAGGAAGCACTTCTTTACAGAAAGAGTGATTGATTTATGGAATAAACTTCCTCAAGAGGTAGTAGCAACAAACACTGTGGGGGACTTTAAAAATGCATGGGACAAGCATAGGGCTATCCTACGAACTAGATAAGTTTATACTGTTAGGTAAGGTGGGGCAGACTTGCTGGGCCTATGGCTCTTATCTGCCGTCAATATCTATGTTTCTATGTTTCTATGAACGAAAATTATTTTGTTTGGTCCTCATTTTATTTGTTTTATCCTTAGGGAGGGCATGGCCTTTCCCTCCAGTGATGTCTGAAATAATTTCTTTCAGTTCAGGCCCGAAAAGGGTCTTTCCTTTGAAAGGGATGTTCAAAAGTTTAGATTTTGATGAAACATTAGCAGACCAGGACTTAAGCCATAACACCCTGCGCGCTAAAATGGCAAAACCTGAATTCTTTGCCGCTAATTTAGCCATTTGGAAAGCGGCATCTGTAATGAAAGAATTAGCCAACTTAAGGGCCTTAATTCTATCCATAATATCCTCTAATGGAGTCTCCATCTGAAGAGCCTCTTCTAGAACCTCGAACCAGAAAGCAGCTGCAGTAGTTACAGGAACAATGCACGCAATAGGTTGGAGAAGAAAACCTTGATGAACAAAAATTTTCTTCAGGAGACCCTCTAATTTTTTATCCATAGGATCTTTGAAAGCACAACTGTCTTCGATAGGTATAGTTGTACGCTTAGCAAGAGTAGAAATAGCTCCCTCCACCTTAGGAACCATCTTCCACGATTCCCGCATGGTGTCAGATATGGGAAACATTTTCTTAAAAACAGGAGGGGGAGCGAACAGAATACCTGGTCTATCCCACTCCTTAGTAACAATATTCACAATCCTCTTAGGGACTGGAAAAACATCAATGTAAACAGGAACCTCTAAGTATTTGTCAATTTTACACAATTTCTCTGGGACCACTATAGGGTCACAATCATCTAGGGTCGCTAATACCTCCCTGAGCAATAAGCGGAGGTCTTCAAGCTTAAATTTAAATGCCGTCATATCAGAATCTGTCTGAGGGAGCGTCTTTCCTGAATCAGAAATTTCTCCCTCAGATAACAAATCCCTTACCCCTACTTCAGAACATTGTGAGGGTATATCGGATACGGCTACTAAAGCGTCAGACGGCTCAGCATTTGTTCTTAACCCAGAGCTGTCACGCTTTCCTTGTAAACCAGGCAGTTTAGAGAAAACCTCTGTGAGGGTTGTATTCATAACTGTGGCCATGTCTTGTAAAGTAAATGAATTTGACGCACTAGAGGTACTTGGCGTCACTTGTGCGGGCGTTACTGGTTGTGACACTTGGGGAGAGCTAGATGGCAAACCCTCATTTCCTTCTGTCTGAGAATCATCTACTGCTATATTTTTAAGTGCTAAAATATGCTCTTTATAATTTATAGACATATCAGTGCAAGTGGGACACATTCTAAGAGGGGGTTCCACAATTGCTTCTAAACCCATTGAACAAGGATTTCCCTTGATGTCAGACATGTTAAACAGGCTAGTAATGAAACAAGCAAGCTTGCAAAACACTTTAATCAAAGCAAATAATACTTAGAAAAAATGGTACTGTGCCTTTAAGAGAAAAAAAGATGCACAAACTCTGCAAAATAGTGTAAAAAAGCAGTAAACTTTACGAAATTTTTACAGTAGCATCATAAAGCCTTAGTAAGATTGCACAGCTAGACAAATAAACTATTAACCCCTTAATGTAAAAACCGGATTGGCAAAACGTCAAAAACCGGTAAACAAACGTTCAGCACCTTGCCACAGCTCTGCTGTGGCGCCTACCTGCCCTTTAGGAAAGATTTGTGAGGAAAAAAACTTATTTTAAGCCCTCAAACACAGCAGGACCCTCTGGAGAAGCAGCTGGATGTCTCTGAGTAAAAGAAACTGCGCAACTGAGGCGTGAAAATAGGCCCTTCCCACCTCACACGATGTTATGGGGCCTAAAAGAAACACACCAGAGTGTTTCTAAACTAGCCTTGTGGGTTAATAACACTTAAATAAGCCACAATGACCCCTTAAAGTCCCTCAAAAAACGTTATGTTTGCAATAAAAAAACATTTTTTCCTAACAGTGTCACCAGTAACCAATGAGCCCTTTATGCAAGCTGGGATTCCTAAGTGTTTGAATACAGCTTACCCTTCCCTCATGGGGATATCGCCAGCCTTTTCTAGAATTATCACAGTCTGTCCAGAAAAAAATAGACTGAACATAACTCAATGCAGCTTAGCATGCAAACCGTTCCCCCAACGGAGGTTTTCCTGTACTCTTCAGCCCTTGTGAGAACAGCAGTGGATCTTAGTTACAAAGTGCTAAGATCATCATCCTCCTTGCAGAAATCTTCATCCCTTTTCTGCCAGAGAGTGAATAGTACACACCGGTACCATTTAAAATAACAAACTTTTGCTTGAGAAAATAAAAACTAACTTTTTTGTCACCACACTCACTTTACCCTTCCTAGCAGTTAAGCAGGCAAAGAGAATGACTGGGGGGTGGAGCTAAGGGAGGAGCTATATAGACAGCTCTGCTGTGGGTGCTCTCTTTGCCACTTCCTGTTAGGAAGGAGAATATCCCACAAGTATGGATGAATCCGTGGACTCGATACATCTTACAAGAGAAACATATTTAGATCTGTTTTGAGAATACATATTGCCCAAATCACACTTTTAAACTATGAAATTAAATATGGTAATGTTGGTTTATTTTGGACTGCAATTAAAGATACAGTGAAGTCAAGATTTGTAGCTTTGTTATAGTGTTGCAAAACACTGCTGCCATAGAGTACTACCGACAAATGCTCACTAGTGAGCTCTTATGAGCCTACCTAGTTTAACAGAAGTAAGTTGTTTAAAATTGCATGCTCTATCCGAATCATCTTTACTGTCCCTTTAAGGGCCAGATTACGAGTGGAGCGGTAATAAATACAAGCAAGTGAAAAGGGGTTTATTGCGGGAGTTCGCGCCTGTTGGGTTTTTCGCTAGTATTACAAGTAGAAAGTAAACCCGATTGCTTGAGAAACTGAAGTTAACGCTCGTCGGGATAGCGCGTTCTCAGAGCTCTGGTTAACTGTTTAGCAAAACAAAAAAGTTTTTTTTTTGTAATACTTATTGCGGGCGGTTAGTTGTTTTTTTTTAAATACTGTTAGGTGCTTTGGATATCTGAAGTAAAGTGTTAACTCTTGAATATATGCAAAATTATATGGAAATAAAGTATTTCACTCATATTTATACATATTAAATGTAAAATAAAGGTTTATTATTGAAATAAAAGTCTATTATGAGAAGAATTTAGCGCTCACGTGCTGACATGCAGATGTTAGCACACTCTAAACTTTGACTCGTCTGCTAATATATTACTTTCAGCTTGTAATATGAGCACAGAAATAATAGTGCTGTTGATTTAACTTGAGCAATACAGGGAGTGCAGAATTATTAGGCAAGTTGTATTTTTGAGGATTAATTTTATTATTGAACAACCATGTTCTCAATGAACCCAAAAAACTCATTAATATCAAAGCTGAATAGTTTTGGAAGTAGTTTTTAGTTATAGCTATTTTAGGGGGATATCTGTGTGTGCAGGTGACTATTACTGTGCAGAAGTATTAGGCAACTTAACAAAAAACAAATATATACCCATTTCAATTATTTATTTTTACCAGTGAAACCAATATAACATCTCAACATTCACAAATATACATTTCTGACATTCAAAAACAAAACAAAAACAAATCAGTGAGCAATATAGCCACCTTTCTTTGCAAGGACACTCAAAAGCCTGCCATCCATGGATTCTGTCAGTGTTTTGATCTGTTCACCATCAACATTGCGTGCAGCAACAACCACAGCCTCCCAGACACTGTTCAGAGAGGTGTACTGTTTTCCCTCCTTGTAAATCTCACATTTGATGATGGACCACAGGTTCTCAATGGGGTTCAGATCAGGTGAACAAGGAGGCCATGTCATTAGATTTTCTTCTTTTATACCCTTTCTTACCAGCCACGCTGTGGAGTACTTGGACGCGTGTGATGGAGCATTGTCCTGCATGAAAATCATGTTTTTCTTGAAGGATGCAGACTTCTTCCTGTACCACTGCTTGAAGAAGGTGTCTTCCAGAAACTGGCAGTAGGACTGGGAGTTGAGCTTGACTCCATCCTCAACCCGAAAAGGCCCCACAAGCTCATCTTTGATGATACCAGCCCAAACCAGTACTCCACCTCCACCTTGCTGGCGTCTGAGTCGGACTGGAGCTCTCTGCCCTTTACCAATCCAGCCACAGGCCCATCCATCTGGCCCATCAAGACTCACTCTCATTTCATCAGTCCATAAAACCTTAGAAAAATCAGTCTTGAGATATTTCTTGGCCCAGTCTTGACGTTTCAGCTTGTGTGTCTTGTTCAGTGGTGGTCGTCTTTCAGCCTTTCTTACCTTGGCCATGTCTCTGAGTATTGCACACCTTGTGCTTTTGGGCACTCCAGTGATGTTGCAGCTCTGAAATATGGCCAAACTGGTGGCAAGTGGCATCTTGGCATCTTTCTCAGTTCATGGGCAGTTATTTTGCGCCTTGGTTTTTCCACACGCTTCTTGCGACCATGTTAACTATTTTGAATGAAACGCTTGATTGTTCGATGATCACGCTTCAGAAGCTTTGCAATTTTAAGAGTGCTGCATCCCTCTGCAAGATCTCACTATTTTTTACTTTTCTGAGCCTGTCAAGTCCTTCTTTTGACCCATTTTGCCAAAGGAAAGGAAGTTGCCTAATAATTATTTACACCTGATATAGGGTGTTGATGTCATTAGACCACACCCCTTCTCATTACAGAGATGTACATCACCTAATATGCTTAATTGGTAGTAGGCTTTCGAGCCTATACAGCTTGGAGTAAGACAACATGCATAAAGAGGATGATGTGGTCAAAATACTCATTTGCCTAAAAATTCTGCACTCCCTGTAGTGCTAATACTGTATATTTGCACTTCACTTGTAATCTAGCCCACTTCAGTTATTTATTTTGCCCTCATAAATGTAATTTAAATTGGGTTTTCTAATTTTGAGTATAAGAAGTGAATATGACAGACTTCACAAGCAGAACCCTGCCACATATTTGTCAGCCACACCCATTGCTAACAAGTGCATAAAATCTATAGAAAAACATTGTCAGCACAATGGGTCATACTGAAGAGCTTGGTGACTTTAAATATGTCACTGTAATAGGATGTCACTTTGTCATAAGTCACTAAGAAGTGGGATTGTCTAGGAGCAACAACAGCTTAGCCATGATATGACAGACCACTCAAACTCACATAGCGGTGCTTCTGAGTGCTGAAACTCGCCAAGCACATATCATCTGTTGCATCACTCAGTACAGAGTTCCAATTGCCTCTGGAAACAACATCAGCAAAAGAACTGTTGCGTTGGGAGCTTCCTGAAAAAAGGATTCCATGACCAAGCAGCTGTACACAAGTCTCATGTCTACATGTGCAATGCCAAGCACTTCTGGTTTCTAACTGAACACATGGGTGAGCCAATCACAATCGCTATATATATGCAGGTACCAAGGTTCGTTGCTGCTCCTGAGCTTACCTAGATGATCTTTTCAGCACAGGATAACAAGAGAAGGAAGCAAATTAAATAATAGAAGTAAATTGGAAAGTTGTTTAAAATTGTATGCTCTGTCTAAATCATGAATGTCTAATTATGACTTTACTGTCCCTTAAGTATTAAGGGGACACTGAACACAATTTTTTTTCTTTAGTGATTCAGATGCAATTTTAAGCAACTTTCTAATTTACTGCTATTATCAAATTTTTATTCGTTCTCTTGCTATCTTTATTTGAAAAAGAAGACATCTAAGGTTTTTTTTGGTTCAGTCAGCTGGACAGCACTTTTGTTATTGGTGGATGAATGTATCCACCAATCAGCAAGAACAACCCAGGTTGTTCACCAAAAAATAGGCCAGCATCTAAACTTACATTCTTGCATTTCAAATAAAGATACCAAGAGAATGAAGAAAATTTGATAATAGGAATAAATTCCATCTGAATCACAAAAGAAAAAAAAATTGGGTTCAGTGTCCCTTTAACAAGCTGAAAAGCTCAATAGCATGCTGGGGCTAGCAAGTATTATAGGCAAGTCATAGCAAGCAGGAAGTACAGACATGAAGGACCAGCAAATCCCGATCAAGATGACATTCTAATATATAGCATCTACAGAGAGTCACTCTGGGCCGTGTGGAAAGTGAAACACAGTCAAAACTATATAAACACACAAGAAAAGCATATACTCCTAAACAGTGAGCCTCAAAGAATTGCCAGGCACCATTTTGTCAGCCTTCCTATCTGCTATCCTGAGTGGTTAGCCTGAGATTCAGATGATGGTGAGGATCAAGCAGAGGAAAGTATCTTAAGACATCATATTAAGGATAATTTAGTTTAATTAGTAAATATATTCTTTTTTAATTTTGGTTAAAATGTTGGGAGTTAGGTTTTTTTGGTGTTATATGAAATGGTGGTATTAAGCTAGACTGTGTGAATGAAGATTTGTATGAAGAATTATGTTGTACCAAACTGTTTCAAATTGTAAAATAAAGTTTTCTTTTTTTCCAGTAACTAATGTATAATTTGTTGATTCCCTACATTAAATTTGTCTATTCTTAGTCTCCATTGTTTTCGTCAAAAGACAATCTAAAGAAACATAATTCTAAGTAAAAAACTGTGTTTTAAAAGATTTATAAGGTTTTATTCGTTCTCTTGCTATCTTTATTTGAAAAAGAAGACATCTAAGGTTTTTTTTTTTTGGTTCAGTCAGCTGGACAGCACTTTTGTTATTGGTGGATGAATGTATCCACCAATCAGCAAGAACAACCCAGGTTGTTCACCAAAAAATAGGCCAGCATCTAAACTTACATTCTTGCATTTCAAATAAAGATACCAAGAGAATGAAGAAAATTTGATAATAGGAATAAATTCCATCTGAATCACAAAAGAAAAAAAAATTGGGTTCAGTGTCCCTTTAACAAGCTGAAAAGCTCAATAGCATGCTGGGGCTAGCAAGTATTATAGGCAAGTCAAAGCAAGCAGGAAGTACAGACATGAAGGACCAGCAAATCCCGATCAAGATGACATTCTAATATATAGCATCTACAGAGAGTCACTCTGGGCCGTGTGGAAAGTGAAACACAGTCAAAACTATATAAACACACAAGAAAAGAATATACTCCTAAACAGTGAGCCTCAAAGAATTGCCAGGCACCATTTTGTCAGCCTTCCTATCTGCTATCCTGAGTGGTTAGCCTGAGATTCAGATGATGGTGAGGATCAAGCAGAGGAAAGTATCTTAAGACATCATATTAAGGATAATTTAGTTTAATTAGTAAATATATTCTTTTTTAATTTTGGTTAAAATGTTGGGAGTTAGGTGTTTTTGGTGTTATATGAAATGGTGGTATTAAGCTAGACTGTGTGAATGAAGATTTGTATGAAGAATTATGTTGTACCAAACTGTTTCAAATTGTAAAATAAAGTTTTCTTTTTTTCCAGTAACTAATGTATAATTTGTTGATTCCCTACATTAAATTTGTCTATTCTTAGTCTCCATTGTTTTCGTCAAAAGACAATCTAAAGAAACATAATTCTAAGTAAAAAACTGTGTTTTAAAAGATTTATAAGGTATAAATTTACTTGTGTGACATGGAGCAAATGCTCTTCTAGTCTGGGTATGTGTAATGGTGTAATGCTGTAATGCGTGGTGGTGGTGGTGGGGGGTTATTTTCTATAATGTTTACTGTTCCTTTAAGGCAGTGTTTCTCAACTCCAGTCCTGAAGTACAGGCCAGATTTTCATATCTTAAAGAGACAGTCTACTCCAGAATTTTTATTGTTAAAAGAATAATCCCTTTATTACCCATTCCCCAGTTTTACATAACCAACATGTTTATAATAAAATACTTTTTACCTCTGTGATTACCTTGTATCTAAGCCTCTGTAGAGTGTCACTTTGTTTCAGTTCTTTTGACAGACTTGCATTTTAGCCAATCAGTGCCCTCTCATAAGCAACTCCACGGGCGTGAGCACAATGTTATCTATATGGCACACGTGAACTAACACCCTCTAGCTGTGAAAAACTGTCAAATGCATTCAGATAAGAGGCGGCCTTCAAGGGCTTAGAAATTAGCATATGACCCTAACTATGTTTATGGAAAGTTGTTTAAAATTGCATTCCCTATCTGAATCATGAAAGTTTAATTTGGACTAGACTGTCCCGTTAACTAAGGCACAGGAGAAATAATCAGCTGATCAGTAACCATGGTTATTAACCTGATCTCACCCATCAGCTGATTATTTCACCTGTTCTCTACTTATGATATCATGAAAATCTGACCTGTTATTGATACTTGTGGACTGGAGTTGAGAAACACTGCTTTAAAGGGACAGTCAACACCAGAATTTTTGTTGTTTAAAAAGGAAGATAATCCCTTTATTACCCATTCCCCAGTTTTGCATAACCAACACTGTTGTATTAATATACTTTTTACCTCTGTGATTATCTTGTATCTAAGCCTCTGCAAACTGACCCCTTATTTTAGTTCTTTTGACAGATTTGCATTTTAGCCAATCAGTGCTCACTCCAGGGTAACTTCACGTGCATGAGCTCAATGTTATCTATGAAAAACACATTAACCAATGCCCTCTAGTGGTCAAAATGCATTCAGATTAGAGGCAGCCTTCAATGTCTAAGAAATTTGCATATGAACCATCTAGGTTTAGCTTTCAACTAAGAATACCAAGAGAACAAAGCAAAATCATCAAAGTTTTTTTTGGACTTGACTGTCCCTTTAAGGGACCTTGTCCTTATTATAAATGATTGGCAATCATTCTGTCCTTATGTGTAGAGTTTGCGTAAACCAGTGTCCAAGAAAGCAGCAGATCCTACACGTTATTACCTAATTATTTTAAAACTAATTATTTTCAGTCAGCTTTATGTGGAAGCTTATCCCACAGGTAATTGTTTCTACAAATAATAATAATAATCAGTAAAAAAAAAAAAAAGCACTGCATTAATACAAATAATAGAAACATTTAGAATGTATAAAAAGAATAATTTACAGTTATATAGAAATGATGCTGGTACTCTGAGGACAGAATGTTCGAGCAGTAAAAGGTTAAGTACATAACTCAATCACAGCTACAGAAATCAACTATGCATAGATCGAAAACTAAAATTCACGCTACAGACTTTTTCGTGTGAAGCTTCTAATCAATACTGCAGGTTTATGGATGGATGACAAGTAAATTTGGAATCAAATAACCAAACCACTGAAAATAATCGCAAAGAATAACGCTGCGAAAACAGCAGCCAGGTAACACAGAATGAATAAAGTATTATACTTAGGAGGTTGAACCACTCCTTAAAATGTGCTGCCCTAGGTACACACCTAATTTGTCTACCAAAACATACCTCTAGTGAATCCAAGGTAAGTACACTTGTATTCCATTAAAAGCACAGTAAAGTTAAAATTATTATTATTATGATTGAATAGAGCAAGAAATTTTACAACTTTTCTATTTACTTCTATTAACATTTTTTGCTTAGTTCTCTTGGTATCCTTTGTTAAAGAGTAATCCTAGGTGAGCTCAGGAGTGTGATCTGGTAGCAGTGTTTGCAACAATGTTCATAGCAATGTTACACATAGTTACTGCTGCAATAGACTTCTAAAGACAAGTGCACGCTCCTAAGCTCCTATCAGCCTACCAAGGTTTAGTATTCAACAAAGGATACCAAGACAACAAAGCAAATATGATAACAGAAGCAAATTTGAAAGGTGTTTAAAATTACACTTCTATCTTAATCATGAAAGTTTAATTTTGACTTTACTGTCCCTTTAAGATCAGAATAAAAAAATACAATTATGCAAATCAAAAAATACAATTAAATGCTACCAGGAAATATATACAGTTAATAAATGCTCATTTGCTGGCACAGACAACTTAGGGCAAGGTTACAAGTCGCACAGCAAATCAGTTGCGAAAATAACGCGCGTTGTGGCTTTTTCATATTTGGAGTTGCGCAGGTATTACAAGTTGCAAAATAACATATTTTTCACGCACGTTAACCCGCGTAATACAAACAGCCAAATTGCTTACGCGTTCACGTATACCCCCCTTGAAGTCAATAGAGAAGACAAATAGACAAAAACAAAACACAAAAACCCTAATCTGTTGCGCAAAGCCCATGATGTATTCTCCTCGAAAAGTGTACACGAAAATGCAAAAGTTTCATATTGCAAGAATGTTTTCGCAATAGAATGTTCTATTTATTTCTAAATAAATATTTCTCTATGTATGTTATGATATTTGGACAGATATATCTATTTATAGCGAGATATGTATATGAATATATATGTCTAGATATCTTAAGATCTATATGCGATTATCTCTTTGAAAAATCAATCTGATGTGCATAAGATTGTAATGTGAAATATTTGCATTATCTCCATATTCTCTATGTATGTGTATATATGTCAATGTAAAATCCCTTAGTTGGCTTCTCCTATCTTTGAGCCCTTATAAAACTTTTGTGTGCAATATTTTTTTTAAATAATTTTTATTGGACAGTGTTAATATGCTTGTGCAATGCTGCCCCCTGCAGATTCATGGCCAATCAGCTGCTAGCAGGAAGTGTCAATCAACCCGATTGTATAGGATCGTGCGGATTGCAGACCGCAGCCTCAGAGGCAACGGACCAGTTATGGAGCAGTTTAAGACCGCTGCTTCATAACTGCTGTTTTCGGCGAGCCTGAAAGCTTGCACGGAAAAAAGGGGCACCAGGGACCTTTTGGAAAATCAGGATTTCTCAAGACTTGTAATACCTGTGCAATGGAAATTGATTGCGAAAAGACAATATCACATGTGGAAAACCCATACCGCGCGACTTGTAATCTTTCCTTCTATGAGCACAGACACCTGTTCTCAAAAATGAAAAAAATAAAAGTACGAGAAAATATTCTCTTAGTATGATGAATCTAACTACAAATGTATAAACAAAACATATGCAAAACTAATAAAATATATCTTTTTTGTTGACATTTTTTTCAAATGTATTTAATCAAAACACAATATTCTGTGTCATACTTGTTAGAAACAGATTAGTTAGGCAGAAATGTGTTAAAAATAAATCTAAAAACCAGTTTGCAGAGGCTTAGATGCAAGGTAATCACAGAGGTAAAAAGTATATTAATATAACTGTGTTGGTTATGCAAAACTGGGGAATGGGTAATAAAGGGATTATCTATCTTTTTAAATAAAAAAAATTCTGGTGTAGACTGTCCCTTTAACATAACAGTATAGGTTGTCCACTTTCCACTAATGCTTATAATCTTCTTATGCTCAGAAAGCATTAGTTGAAAGTACCTGTCAACTAATGACCACTCGTATGCAGTCACAAACAGCCAATAATTATTCGCAGGAAGAAAGTACCAATCAGCTAATGATTAGAAGCAGGAAATACCAATCAGCCAATAATCATTGACAGGAAGCATTAAAGGCAAATGAAACCCAAATTTTTTCTTTCATGGTTCAGATAGAGAATACAATTTTAAACAACTTTCTAATTTACTTCTATTATCTAATCTGTTTCATTATCTTGGTATCATTTGTTGAAGGAGCAGCAATGCACTACTGGTTTCTAACTAAACACATGGGTGAGCCAATCACAATCGATATATATATATGTAGCCACCAATCAACAGCTAGAACCTAGGTTCTCTGCTGCTCCTTAGCTTGCCTAGCTAAACCTTTCAGCAAAGGATAACAAGAGAAGGAAGCAAATTAAATAACAGAAGTAAATTGGAAAGTTGTTTAAAATTGTATTCTCTAGCTGAATCACGACAGAATTTTTTTGGGTTTCATGTCCCTTACAGGAAACAATGAATACTGGTGAAATAGATTAACTTTAACTTTAAATTTGTATTATTCTATTTCAAGGGACTACTCCAGAATTGTTATTGTTTAAGACGATAGATAATCCTTTTATTACCCATTACATAACCAACATGGTTATATTAATACGCCTTTTACCTCTGTGATTACCTTGTATCTAAGCCTCTACAGACTTCCCCTTATCTCAGTTCTTTTGACAGACTTACTGACTCACAAATGCACTAAGACAAGTGGCGGCCTTAAACTGCTTAAAAATCAATTTATGAACCTACCTAGCTTTCAACAAAGAATACCAACAAAGCAAATTTGATGATAAAAGTAAATTGTAAACTTGTATAAATTGCATGTCCTATCTGGATCATGACAGTTTAATTTTGACTTGACTGTCCCTTTAAGCAGGTTTGTTTTATAAGAAGTGAATAAGTAATTCTTCTTTTGCATTAATTAGAAAAAATACTGAATTCAAACGTAAATTTGAGATAACACTAGCACCCCTTACATACTAAACAGACACTTAACTGTATTTTTTTTAATTTTCTGTTAGCGTGTTCCCAATGACTTGTTATACCAGTATAACCTGCTTCCAAATCAATAAATAAACCAAAAGGAGCTATTTTACATACATTTAATGCTCGACAGCTGGCATAACAAGTCATTTTAAAAGATATATACAGTATCCCTTTAAAAAGAAATAATATATAAGGTCTTCCTTACTGATTTAAATGCGGTAGAGAATACTAACTAAAGTATTTAAAAAACTGTATCTACAGTAATGTATTTTTGTAGCAAAAACAAATGCATAATTAAACGAGGGGTTTCCAACAAATAAAAAAATGCAGATTGTTTTAATTTTCAATAGATCAAGAGCAAATTTCAGAACCAATATTTTATTTCTCCTCTTCCTGAATATATATAATTTTCAGTATATACTTCCTTGAACGACATGTGTTCATTTTTTTTTTTTTTGCATCTGTTTGTAAAGGAAGTTTTTATAGTATCAGTTGGATGCCAGAACAGCCTGCGGTAATACTCACACATATATATAAAAAAAAAAAACAAAGTCAATAACAGACATTAGAAAATTGGTACTATAGTATTGTGGACCTGCACTGTTCTATGTATCCCTTAAAGGGACAGTCAACACCAGAATTTTTGTTGTTTAAAAAGATAGATAATCCCTTTATTGCCCATTCCAAAGTTTAGCATAACCAACACAGTTATATTAATATACTTTTTACCTCTGTAATTAGTTTGTATCTAAGATTCTACTGACTGCCCCATTATATATCAGTTCTTTTGACAGACTTGCATTTTAGCCAATCAGTGCTCACTCCTAGGTGACTTCACGTGCATGAGCTCAATGTTATCTATATGAAACACATGAACTAACGCCCTCTAGTAGTCAAAATGCATTCAGATTAGAGGCAGTCTTTAAGGTCTAAGAAATTAGCATATGAACCTCCAAGGTTTAGCTTTCAACTAAGAATACCAAGAGAACAAAGCAAAATTGGGAGAAAAAAAAAAGAAAATTTGGATGTTGTTTCAAATGGCATGCTCTATTTAAATCATGAAAGTTTTTTTTTTGGACTTGACTGTCCCTTTAAAGAGACATTAAACTCATTTTTTTATTTTGTGATTAAGATAAAGCATGTGATATTAAACAAGTTTCCAATTTACTTCTATTATCTAATTTGTTTTGTTCTCTGGTTAGCCTTTGTTGAAATGCATACCTAGGTAGGCTTAGGAACTGCTGATTGGTGGCTGCACGTATATGCCTCATGTTATTGGCTCACCCATGTGCACTGCTGTTTCTTTAACAAAGGATGCCTAGAGAATAAAGCAAAAGAGATAATAGAAGTTCATTGGAAATATGTCTTAAATGGTATGTTCTATCTGAATAATAAATGAAAAAAAATGTGTTTCATGTCCCTTTAACACTTGCCATAGTTCCAGTATCAGTCAGTTTATACTAGTCATACCAGGTTCTACAATTTTGTTAATTAGATATACAAAAATTGACTGCACACATCAACATTCCCTTTTATTAAAGTGACAGAAAAGTCTAATTTAACTTTCATGATTCAAATTGATCATATCATTTTAAACAATTTTCCAAATTACTTCTGTTATCAAAGTTGCCTTGTTCCTTTTGTATCCTTGTCGAAGAGTAAAGCTAGGTAGGCTGATAACAGCTTAGGAGTGTGCTCGAGTCTTCAGCATTGGATGGCTGCACTCTTTGTAACTATGTATACTATTGCTATAAATATTACTGCAAACACTGCTGCCAGGTGTCTTAAAGTGAATATAAATTTTGATGCTAAAGTGCCCGGTTTTTAAAAATTTGATTAAAAACCGGGGCACTTTTATTCATCAAAATTTACATTTCACTCCTGTTGTGAAAAAAACTTACCTTTTAAACTTGACAGCAGCTCCAGCTTCCTCCGGTCGTCACAAGCCATTTCTGATGTCAGAAATGATGGATAGGTCATACTCCAATCACGGCTTCCCCCCCCCGGGGGAATCAGTGTCTGATTCAACGCCGTGATTGGAGGAAGCCTGATTCCTCATTTTAGACCCAGGAAGAGGCTTTGCAACGGGTGGAGGAAGCTGGAGCTGCTGTGAAGATTAAAAGGTAAGTTTTATTTCACAACAGGAGTGAAATGTAAATTTTGATGAATTAAAGTGCTCCTGTTTTTAATAAAATTTTTAAAAACCGGGCACTTTAGCATCAAAATTTACATTCACTTTAAGACACTTGCACACTTTTGAGTTCACCTAGGATTACTCTGTAACAATGAATACCAAAAGAACTAGGCAAAATTGAAAATAGAAGTAAAATGGAAAGTTGTTTGAAAGTTGTTTAAAATGTCCTGCTCCATTAAGAAATATGATGAACTAAAAATTAGAATGGAAAAAAGAAAATATTATTGTAAAGGCTCAGCCAACAAAATCTAGATATGATGATAAATAACTGTAATTACATGGACTAAATTTAAATGGAAATATTAACCAAAAATAAACTGCTATATTTTATTAACGGGACACTAAACACCATCGGCTAGATTACGAGTTGTGCGTTAGGCTTAAAAAGCAGTGCTGGCCGGTCCTAACGCTGCTTTTTAATGCCCCCTGGTATTACGAGTCTTGCAGGTACAGGTGTACCGCTCACTTTTTTGTCCAGACTTGGAAATACCGCAAATCCACTTACGTCAATTGCGTATCCTCTTTTTTCAATGGGACTTGCATAGCGCCGGTATTACAAGTCTGACAAAAAGTGAGCGGTAGACCCTCTCCTGTCAAGCCTGGTACCACATTTTAAAGTCAGTAGTTAAGAGTTTTACACTACAACGCCGTAGCATAAAACTCTTAACTAAAGTGCTAAAAAGTACACTAACACCCTTAAACTACCTATAAACCCCTAAACCGAGGCCCCCCCACATCGCAAACACTAAAATTAAGTTTTTAACCCCATAATCTGCCAAACCGGACATCGCCGCCACTGTAATAAATATATTAACCCCTAAACTGCCACACTCCCATCTCGCAAACATTAGTTAAATATTATTAACCCCAAATCTGCCGTCCCTAACATCGCCGACACCTACCTACATTTATTAACCCCTAATCTGCCGCCCCAACGTCGCCGCCACTATACTAAAGTTATTAACCCCTAAATCTAAGTCTAACCCTACCCCCCCCTAACTTAAATATAACCCCCCCTAACTTAAATATAATTTAAATAAATCTAAATAAAATTCCTATAATTAACTAAATAATTCCTATTTAAAACTAAATACCTATAAAATAAACCCTAAGCTAGCTACAATATAACTAATAGTTACATCGTAGCTATCTTAGGGTTTATTTTTATTTTACAGGCAAGTTTGTATTTATTTTAACTAGGTAGAATAGTTACTAAATAGTTATTAACTATTTAATAACTACCTAGCTAAAATAAATACTAAAGTACCTGTAAAATAAAACCTAACCTAAGTTACAATTACACCTAACACTACAATATAATTAAATAAATTAACTAATTTAACAACAATTAAATACAATTAAATTAAATTATCTAAAGTACAAAAAAAAACAACACTAAATTACAGAAAATAATAAACAAATTACAATATTTTTAAACTAATTACACCTAATCTAATCCCCCTAACAAAATAAAAAAGCCCCCCCAAAATAAAAAAAAGCCCTACCCTGCACTAAATTACAAATAGCCCTTAAAAGGGCCTTTTGCGGGGCATTGCCCCAAAGTACTCAGCTCTCTTACCTGTAAAAAAAATTACAAATCCCCCCCCAACCCAATACCCCCTTAAAAAAACCTAACACTAACCCCTTGAAGATCACCTTACCGGGAGAAGTCTTCATCCAACCGGACCGAAGTCCTCAACGAAGCCGGGAGAAGTCTTCATCCAAGCCGGCCGAAGTGATCCTCCAGACGGGCAGAAGTCTTCATCCAGACGGCATCTTTTATCTTTATCCATCCGGCGCGGAGCGGGTCCATCTTCAAGACATCCAACACGGAGCATCCTCTTCAATCGACGGCTAACACAGAATGAAGGAACCTTTAAGTGATGTCATCCAAGATGGCGTCCCTTCAATTCTGATTGGCTGATAGAATTCTATCAGCCAATCGGAATTAAGGTAGAAAAAATCCTATTGGCTGATGCAATCAGCCAATAGGATTGAAGTTCAATCCTATTATAAGGTTGGGGTAGCTTGTTACATCGGTTGTAGTTGCAGTAGTGAGTCAGGCAGTTCACGTATTAGTTTGGTTCGGATGAGGGATTGAGGAGAGATGGTAAGCCTCTCTGAATAGGTGGGTTTTCAAGGAGCATCTGAAGCTATACAAGGTTAGAGACAGTCTTATGGAGCGGGGTAGAGAGTTCCAGAGGACAGGAGCAGCACGTGAGAAGTCTTGGAGATGGAAATGGGACGTAGTGATAACAGGAGTGGAGAGACGTAGGTCACAGGTTAATCGAAGAGGACGGGATGGGGAATATTTCACAATGAGAGAGGAAATATAGTTGGGAGTTAGACTGTTGAGTGCTTTGTAAGTTAGGGTTAATACTTTAAATTGTATTCTGGAGTGTATAGGGAGTCAGTGTAGAGACTGGCAGAGCGGAGCAGCTGATGTAGATCGCCGACTTAGGTAGATGAGTCTAGTAGAAGCATTCATAATAGATTGGAGGGAGGAGAGGCAGTGTTTTGGAAGGCCATTTAGAAGTAGATTGCAATAATCAATGCATGACAAAATGAGGGAATGAATAAGTATTTTTATAGTTTTTTACAAACTATTACTATAAGTATTACAGTGCTTTATTTTCTTTTATCTTGTGCTGAATAAACCAACTTTTAACCTTTTTCATGCAAAAATTATAATACATATATATATGTTTATTTAATTGCTGCTCTTATTCATATATATGATTTTTATTAGTACAATGTTCCTTAACCCCTTTGTGACTAGACCACTTTTTAATTTTCTGACTGTTTGGGACCAGGGCTATTTTTACATTTCTGCGGTGTTTGTGTTTAGCTGTAATTTTCCTCTTACTCATTTGTTGTACCCACACATATTCAGGGCCGGCCCAAGCCATTGCTGGGCCCAAGGTAGGATGACTAAATGGGGCCCCCTTTCTCCACGCCCCCAACACTGCCCAATCTCCGCCCCCAACCCGCCAAATCTCCGTCCCCAACCCCGCCCCCACAGCTTTTAAAATAAAAATAAAAAATAGAAGAAAAATAAATTAAGGTAATGCACAACATTTTATATATAAAAAAACATATAAATCCACTAATGTGGAGCACTATAACATTGTATATATTGCAATATACCATTTGTACTATTGGAACAACTGTTTATGTATATAATGAAGAATTATGCTGACAATTAGGAACAGTTGAGTCGAACTGGGCCTTATTTTTTATGTGTTTTCTTATGATAACAAGAACATTACAGAGACGCCAGGGCCGGCCCTAGCAAGTGCAGGTCCCTAGGCAGATTGACAGCGCGGGGCCTCTACCCAGAACAAAAAATACTTAAAAGAAATAAGGCAATGCCCTGTACCACACAGATATAATACACACACAGAGATACTTATATACACATACATCCACACACTCAGACACATACAAAAGGTACACAGATATATACATACACAGGTGTACAAACACACACAGCCCCCCCCCCCACACACACACAGCCCACACACACAGTCCACACAGCCCACACACACACACAGCCCTAACACACACACACAGCCCACACACAATCAGCCCCCCCACACACAGTCAGCCCACACACACAAACACACAGCCCTAACACACACACACAGCCCACACACAATCAGCCCCCCCACACACAGTCAGCCCACACACACAAACACACAGCCCCCCCCCCCCCACACACACAGCCCTAACACACACACAGCCCACACACACATTCAGCCCACACACACAGTCAGCCCCCACACACACAGTCAGCCCACACACACACAGTCAGCCCACACACACACAGTCAGCCCACACACACACACAGCCCCCCCCCCCCCACACACACACACACACAGCCCCCTACAATAAAATGATGCCCCCAGCAAAAAAATGAACCCTCAGCAATAAAATGAAGCCCCCTGCAATAAAATGATGCCCAGTCCCCCTGCAATAAAATGATGCCCCAGCCCCCTGCACAAAAATGATGTCCCTGCAATAAAATGATGCCCCCAGCCCCCCTTCAATAAAATGATGCCCCCAGCAAAAATATGATGCCCCCAGCCCCACTGCAATGATGCCCCAGCAATAAAATGAAGCCCCCAGCCCCCATGCAATAAAATGATGCCCAGTCCCCCTGCAATAAAATTATGCCCCCAGCCCCACTGCAATAAATGATGCCCCCAGCAATTAAATGATGCCCCCAGCAATAAAATGAAGCCCCCTACAATAAAATGATGCCCAGTCCCCCTGTAGTAAAATGATGCCCCTGCAATAAAATAATGCCCCCAGCCCCCCTGCAAAAAATTATGCCCCCAGCAATAAAATTATGCCCCAGTTCCCTTGCAATAAAATGATGCCCCCAACAAAAATATAATGCCCCCAGCCCCCCTGCAATAAATGATGCCCACAGCAATAAAATGAAGCCCACAGCCCCCCTGCAATAAAATTATGCCCAGTTCCCCTGCAATAAAATGATGCCCCAGCCCCACTGCAATAAATGATGCCCCTAGCAATAAAATTATGCCCCCAGCCCCCCTGCAAAAAAATTATGCCCCTGCAATACAATTATGCCCCTGCTCCCCTGCAATAAAATGATGCCCCTGCAATACAATTATGCCCCAGCTCCCCTGCAATAAAATGATGCCCCTGCAATAAAATGATGCCCCAACAAAAATATGATGCCCCCAGCCCCTGCAATAAATGATGCCCCTAGAAATAAAATGAAGCCCCACCCCTGCAATAAAATGATGCCCAGCCCCCCTGCAATAAAATGATGCCCCAGCCCCACTGCAATAAAATGATGCCCCCAACAAAAATATGATGACCCCAGACCCCCAGCAATAAAATGATGATCCAGCCCCACTGCAATAAATGATGCTCCCAGCCCCACTGCAATAAATGATGCCCCCAGTAATAAAATGAAGCCCCTTGCAATAAAATGATGCCCCAGGCACCCCTGCAATAAATGATGCCCCTGCAATAAAATGATGCCCAGTCCCCCTGCAATAAAATAATGCCCCAGCCCCACTGCAATAAAATAATGCCCCCAACAAAAATATGATGCCCCCAGCCCCCTGCAATAAATGATGCCCCAGCAATAAAATGAAGCCCCCAGCCCCCTGCAATAAAATGATGCCCCCTGCAATAAAAATATGCCCCCAGTCCAACTGCAAAGAAAATGATGCCCCCAGTAAAATTATGGACATCTCATCTGCAACAAAATGATGCCCCCTGCAATAAGATGATGCCTCCAACAAAAATATGATGCCCCCAGCAATAAAATGATGTCCCCAGCCCCCCAGCAATAAAATGAATTCCCCCTGCAATAATATGATGCCCCAGCCCCCTGCAATAAAATGCTGCCCCCCATGGACCACTGCCAGCTCAAAATAAACTTGAAATTTACACATACGTGGAGTTTTGGACAGGACTGACTGTGGTCTGTGAAGGAGTGTACAGCCTAGGAGGGAAAATGGGAAAAGTTTCTTAGCTCTGCAGCTGCTTAACATACAATTAATCATGCACAGCAAGCCCCCTGGCTCTGACTACTCCTCAGTCGGTCCCACACTCTGCTCCCACTCTCTCTCTCTCTGGTGATGCCTGATGTGCCTGCGAATGCGACTTCCACTCTCTTTGCTGCGCCTGCTCTGCTGCTCACAATACCACCACCACCTCATCCTCCTCCGTCCTCCTCCCGTCACGGCTCGCCGCTCCTCCATTGACTGACACATCAAGTAGGTCATGACAGAATGAACCGTCCTCAAACATTGTGCCCAAGTTAAAAAAAAAAATGGTGGCAAAAAAAAAAGTTGGAAAAAATTTTTTTATTGCACCGGTGTGGCGGGGCCCCCTAACCGCGGGGACCAAGACGGCCACCTCGCTTGCCATACCCTAAGGCCGGCAGTCAGCTTCAGAGAAACGAGATTTGGATGAAGGAAGGGCCTTTGAAGTAGAAGGTCCTTCCTCAGTGGAAGTCTCCACTAGGTCTGCATACCAGATCCTGCAAGGCCATGCTGGTGCAATGAGGATCACTGACGCCTTCTCCTGTTTGATTCGAGCAATGACTCGTGGAAGGAGAGCGAACGGAGGAAATAGGTATGCTAGAGTGAAATGCCAAGGAACCGCCAGAGCATCTTTCAGTAAAGCCTGAGGATCCCTTGACCTCGACCCGTACCTTGGGAGCTTGGCATTCTGTCAAGATGCTATGAGATCCAGCTCCGGCTGTCCCCATTTGAGAATCAAGTTGGAAAACACCTCCGGATGGAGTTCCCACTCCCCCAAGTGAAAGGTCTGTCTGGTCAGAAAATCCGCTTCCCAATTGTCCACTCCTAGAATGTGGATCGCAGATAGACAGCAGTTGTGGGTCTCCGTCTAGTGAATAAACTTGGCTACCTCTGTCATGGCCAAGGAACTCCCAGTTCCTCCCTGATGGTTGATGTAAGCCACTGAAGTTATGTTGTCCGACTGGAACCTGATAAACCGGGCTGAAGCTAACCGAGGCCAGGCCATAAGAGCATTGAAGATTGCCCTCAGCTCTATGGTGTTTATGGGAAGAACTGACTCCTCCCGAGTCCATATCCCCTGAGTCTTTAGCGAGCCCCAGACTGCTCACCATCCCAGCAGGCTGGCATTTGTGGTCACAATCACCCAGGTAGGTCTGCGTAAGTAGGTTCCCTGGGAGAGATGTTCCTGAAACAACCACCAAGGAAGAGAATCTCTCGTCGCCTGATCCAGTTTGAATCGCGGAGACAGATCTGCATAATCCCCATTCCATTGTTTGAGCATGCATAACTGCAGAGGTCAGAGATGGAACCGGGCAAACTGAATGATGTCCGTGGCAGCTACCATCAGACCAATTACCTCCATACATTGGGCAGAGGAGAGGACTGAAGGGCAAGATAAGAGTCAAAGATCTTTGTTTTTCTGACCTCTGTCAGAAATATTTTCATTAATAA
The DNA here is from genome assembly GCF_027579735.1 of Bombina bombina. Taxonomy (NCBI): domain Eukaryota; kingdom Metazoa; phylum Chordata; class Amphibia; order Anura; family Bombinatoridae; genus Bombina; species Bombina bombina. Next base: position 537,921,453 of record NC_069503.1, read on the forward strand.
GGAATCTATTATGGTTACCAAGAACACTACCCTCGTAGTTGGAATCAAGGAACTCTTTCACAAATTCACCTTCCATCCGTGAGAGCGCAGACAAGATAACAACATCTACGTGTGGGGGTTTGCTTGTTGAAAAGATGGCACCTGAACGAGAATGTCATCCAGATAAGGCGCCACTGCAATGCCCCGCAATCGGAGCACCGCCAACAGGGCTTCTAGGACCTTTGAAAAAATTCTGGGAACTGTGGCAAGGCCGAATGGAAGAGCCACAAACAAAGTGTTTGTCTAGAAACGCGAACCTCAGAAACTTGTGATGATCCCTGTGGATAGGAACATGCAGGTACGCATCATTTAAATCTACTGTTATCATGAATTGACCCTCTTGAACCAAGGGAAGAATGGAACAAATAGTTTCCATCTTGAAGGACGGTACTCTGAGGAACTTGCTTAGACTCTTGAGGTTTAAAATCGGTCTAAAAGTTCGCTCTTTTTTGGGAACCACTAACAGATTGGAGTAAAATCCCAGACCCTGTTCCTGCATTGGAACAGGAACTATCACTCCCAGGTGGGAAAGGTACCGGACACAGTGTAAGAACGCCTCTCTTTTTATCTGGTCTACAGATAATCTTGAGAGCAGAAACCTGCCCCTGGGAGGAAAGGTCTTGAACTCTAGTTTGTATCCCTGGGACACGATGTCCACCGCCTAGGGATCCGGAACATCCCGAACCCAGGCCTGAGTGAACAAAAAAAGTCTGCCCCCCACAAGATCCACTCTCGGATCAGGGGCAGACCCTTTATGCTGACTTTCAGTCATTAACGGGCTGCTTAGATTGCTTTCTTTTGTTCCAAGAATGATTGGACTTCCAGGAAGGCTTGGACTGTGTCAGGGTTTTTCCCTGTTTTGTTTGCCATGTGCTGCTGGCAGCCATTTTACTCACCTCTCTTCCTGACTATGGTGCATTGTGGGGGATGCTGCTCATTTCCTGCGCTTCCTTTTATGGCCAGACGGGTGTGCATCATCCATGTGAGACAGGATGCAGTCTCAGAATTGCGATGTCATCACTTATTATTTAAAGGGAATCTGTTCAGTATGCTTTACCTTTGCGTTGTCTCAGACCTGTTTGTGAGAGTTCCTGTGTATTACCTGACTGCCTGACGTCCTTCCTGGTTCCTGATCCCTGGCTTGTTCGTGACTCTGCTGTTTTCCTTGTTCCTGATTCCGGCTCGTCTGACTATTCGCTTTGGCTCCTGACTCAGCTCGTCTGACTACCAGCTCTGGTTTTGACTCCTGCCTTGTTATTTGACTTGTAGACTTTTTATTATTTTTTGCTATTAATAAAGGTGTGATTATTTTTGCACTTCTCGTCTCAGTCTGATTCCTGGCACCCTGACATTACGCAAAGGCCATGAATCCTGATGGTACTAATTATCCACCTTTACCTGCCATCATTTCCAGGATGGATGTACAGGATCACCACTTGAATCAATTTGCACTAGCCCTGCAAACCCTGCTGACTCACACTGCACATTTGGACCAAAGTGTCCCGCAAGTTATGGCTGCTCCTATTTCCGCTGCTGCACCTATGCCTACCAGGAGAATGTCCGGTTCTGCACCTCTACCTCAGCGTTATGGAGACGATCCTATTCAGTGCAGAGGGTTTTTGAACCAGGTGGGCATTTACTTTGAGATGTTACCTCAGGCGTTTCCCTCTGACAGAGCTAAGGTGGGATTTCTCATCTCGTTACTCTCTGACACAGCTCTTGCCTAGGCTAATCCCTTGTGGGAGACTAATGAACCTGTGATTTCAAATTACCCTGAATTTGTGGTCTCCTTTAGAAGGGTATTTGATGTTCCGGCTCGCTCCTCCTCTGCTGCTAAGCGACTCATGTCCATTCAGCAAAGTACAAGATCTGTTGCTCAGTATGCTATTGAGTTCCGTACGCTTGCCGCAGAGGTAGGTTGGAACAATGAAGCCCTTGTTGCCGCCTTCTTTCCTGGACTCTCTGATGTGATTAAAGACAAAGTTGCTGCCAGAGGTTTACCAGAGGATCTCGAGGCATTGGTGTCTTTTTTTATCCTAATTGACATCAGACTCAGAGAGAGGCCCTCTTTCAAGGAGCGCTTGCGGAAGCCTCCTGTTCCGTTGTCTGATACGTGTTCGTTCCCACCCATGCCTCCCTCTCCTCCCATGCCTCCTGGTCCCGAGTCACCAGGTACTGCTGAGCCGATGCAGTTGGGATTCACGCGTCTCTCCGTGGCGGAGAGGGCCTTTAGGAGGAGGGAGGGGCTCTGCCTCTATTGTGGGTTACAGGGCCACCATTTGAAGTCTTGTCCTACATGGCCAGGAAACACTCACACCTAAGGTCCTGTCGGGGGCAGACCTCTGGTGGTTTATCCTCATCCCCAGAACCGCTTAAGGAGTAACCTTTGGTCACGGTTGTCCTTTCCTGGGTGGACTCCTCCATAGTCACTCAGGCTCTTGTTGACTCCGCTGCTGCGGGCTATTTCATTGAAAGTGCTTTTGTATCAAAGCACTCCATTCCTGTTTTGCCTCGGTCCGTTCCGCTTGCTATTGAAGCCATTGATGGCAGGCCCCTTCATCCCGCACTCGTTCCTCACGAAACTGCTCCGTTGTCCATGGCTGTTGGGGCTCTCCATTTTGAAACCCTCCAGTTCCAGGTGATAAACTCTCCGCATTTTCCGGTTGTTCTGGGTTATCCCTGGCTCCAAAAGCACAATCCCAGTCTCGACTTGCGCAGATCCGAAATTTTGTCATGGTCCCCGCAATGTATTTCCACTTGTCTTCGGAAACCAGTTAAAGTCTTGTGCACTTCTTCGGTATCTCAATTGCCAGAGGAGTACCGAGAGTTCCTAGACGTTTTTAACAAGGTGGGTGCCGGTACGTTGCCTCTTCACCGGTCTTATGATTGTGCCATATACCTGCAACCCGGAGCCATTCCTCCTCGGGGCCGGGTGTACCCTCTGTCTGTTGCAGAGAATTGTGCTATGGAGGAGTATGTTGCCGATGCTCTGTCGTGGGGGATCATCCGTAAATCCTGCTCTCCAGCAGGGGCTGGCTTCTTCTTTGTGAAGAAAAAGGGTGGCGAGTTAAGACCATGCATCGATTATAGGGGTCCTAATCGTCTTACCATTAAGAATGCTTACCCTATTCCGCTCATTACGGAACTCTTTGACCGCTTCAAGGGAGCTACGGTCTTTACTAAACTAGATTTGAGAGGAGCGTACAATCTCGTTAGGATTAAGGAGGGCCACGAATGGAAAACAGCATTTAACACCAGGAGCGGGCATTATGAGTATCTTGTAATGCCCTTTGGCCTATGTAATGCTCCTGCTGTTTTTCAGGAATTTATTAATGATGTCCTACGAGATATGTTGCAACAGTGTGTTGTGGTGTACTTAGACGACATCCTCATACACTCACCCACACTTGAGGCTCATCGTTCTGATGTTACACGGGTTCTTCAGAGACTACGTGAGAACGGCCTGTTTTGTAAACTCGAGAAATGTGAGTTCCATCAGACTCAAGTAACCTTCCTAGGTTATGTTATCTCCGTTGCAGGGTTCTCCATGGATCTTGACAAGTTATCTGCAGTGGCCTCGGCCAGTTGGTCTTCGGTTTATTCAACCTTTTTTGGGGTTCGCCAATTACTATAGAAAGTTTATTAAAAACTTTTCTTCCGAACAGCAATCTGAGGAGCTTCCGGGGGAGGAGCACAGGTGTGTGTCTAGGTGCTGCACCTGTTTCGATCTCTCCTGCCTACAAGCTATTGGCGAGAACCACGCCTAAACCCTCCACCTGAGGGCGGCTTGTACTGCTGATTTTTTATCGCTGTCGGATGCTCGGTAGTGCCATAACATTGCACTATTGCTGCGTGAAGCAGCTCTGCAAGGGACCCAAATTTGGGGTTAAAGCCAACCATCTGCATTAATGACTTTGTTGCTATTATTCATTGCCGATATCAAAAGAAGGTCTGTGGCTGGGATAAATATCTCCTAAACTAAAGTAGCTTATATCTCTAGTGCCGGGGAACCCCCCTGTTTGGTCTTATAGAGACGGATGGTGGATGCTACTGATATCGCACTGTGGTGTATTCTCCGGAACATTGAACTGTTACCTGTTTCTCCTGTGTTGCCCGATACTGTAACAGGGAGCCGGATCTACTTTGTCCCCCGGTAAGCCGCGGAAGGAGAACGGCGGCTGAGCGGCTGGAGTCCCTGGAAAAAGGCTGTGCCCATTGGATCACTCGGCTTCCGCTATGTTGTGGTGAGAGGGGTTAGGGCCTCGTATCGTACGAGGTGCCTGTGTCGGAGCCCCTGTTGCACAGAGTGCCATTCTATATCCTGACTGGGCCGCTGCTCTCGAGCTGGAAAAGCGCTCCTCCTCCCACCGGTGCTGCGCGAGGGGGGGCTGCTGGTATCAGAGGCTCACTAACTGGTGGCTGAATCCCGGACACACAGGACGGGTAATGTAGATAATCTGCAATGTCCACAGATGCTTAATTCTACCCGGAATGACCAGGCTTACTTTGGGATGGTTCTCGTCTGATCTCTGTTATCCATCCCCGAAATCTACAGAGACTCTTAGGTTCTCTGGGCTCCTATGTTTATCCCTACAGGACTGGTTCCAAATAAGCTGGACTAATTGGGCCATTAAAACTGGTTGACAGGGGTAAAAGTGTTTAAATTTAAAAAGACATGAAAGGCTATTTCTACTATAGTTAACTCTTTATAAAGGGAAGAAAGATATTACACCTATTGTATATTTATTAGCTAAACTTTTCTGGTTGCATACAGGTGTTATACTTTTTACAAGTTTTTGCGCATAATACATCTCTTTTTTCTCTTTTTTCCTTTATTGTATGGAATGATGATACCCTATCATACTGCTTCCGGTTAAAACAATGCCTGGCTGTGTTGGCCCAGAAGCCGTTAGTTAGTGGTGCTAGAACTAAAAATCCATGTTCTTGTTTTTTGTAAAGTACCTAAGTCTGTACCTCAACACTCTAGGAATTGAATGTATTGCTTCTACCACGGGCTTACTGTTGTCATACAGGGTCACTTAAAAGTGCTTGAAAATATGTGCAGGATGATTGATGGTAAAACCCAGTTGTATACATAAAAATAGAACTGACCTAGCAGGTTACAAAGGTTGTTCACGGTATAGAATTAATGCAATTGTGGAAAACTGTAAGTGCGCTAGGAGTTCATATAAGTTTTAGGCTGTGAGCATATGCAGGTACAGCACGGCCAACAGGAGTAAAAGTGTTTAAAGTTAAAAGCTGTGACAAGCTATTTTCATCATAGTTAACTTGTCATAAAGGGAAGAAAGTTATTACACCTATTGTATATATATTAGTTAAATTTTTCTGGTTGCACACAGGTGTTATACTCCCTACAAAATATTGAAGGCTAAAATTTTTGGCTTATAATTGATCATTGTATAGAACTAATGCAATTGTGGAAAACTGTAAGTGCGCTAGGAGTTCATATAAATCTTAGGCTGTGAGTATATGCAGGTACAACACGGTTAACAGGAGTAAAAGTGTTTAAAGTTAAAAGCTATGAAAAGCTATTTCCACTATAGTTAACTTTTCATAAAGGGAAGGAAGATATTACACCTATTGTATATATATTAGCTAAATTTTTCTGGTTGTATACAGGTGTTATACTCTCTACAAGATATTGAAGGCTAAAAAGATGTTAGAAAATGTGCGCAGGAGGTAGATGGTAAAAACTGGTTGTAGACATATAAATAGAACTGACCTGGCAGGTTACAAAGGTTGATTATTGTATAGAACTAATACAACTGTTGAAAACTGTAATTGCGCTAGGAGTTCACATAAATCTTAGGCTGTGAGTATATACAGCTATACCCAGGGATGTCTATTGATCATTCCCTTTAGTCACAGACACGAATGATCTTACTTCACGGCTAATTTACGCACAAAAGAAGGTAGAAAATAAAAGGAGAAAAAGTAAAATAAATTTAGATAAGACACCACTCTTTCCTCACTCCCTTCCTTCCTATTTTTCGTTCTCTGGGGTCTTTTTCCCCCCTCTATCACTTTAGATTATTCTTGTGCTGTTTGTTTTCCTTCACTTCCCCTCCCCCACTAATTAATGGACAAGTTCCTAAACTCCCAATCCAAAACTTCACCTTTAATCATGTCTGCTAGACAAAGGGATAAAAGAACTAAGCCTAGCATTGAGACGGCTGGCGAGATACAGCTGGCCCCACGTGACTCCCTTAGTGCTCATGAGTCCATTGACCTACAGACCCTAGTTTCAGATATATCTATGGCCCTTGCACCTAAGTTTGAGTCACTTAAAACTGAGATAAAGTACGAAATTGCCCAGCTAAGCTCAGAGATTAAACAATTCTCAGAGAGATTTTCTGAGGTAGAACAAAGAGTATCGGATCTTGAAGATCTTACCATAGCCCAAAACACTAAGTTAGAAGTTACTTCCTTAGCCCTGGTTAAATTACAAAACAAAGTAGAAGATCTGGAAAACCGGGCTAGACGAAATAACTTAAGAATTATAGGGGTTCCCGAGGGGAAGCAATTTGAAGATTTAACTAAACTGATCACTAAAACACTTCCAACACTGCTGAATATCCCTGAGACATATCAGGATATTGTCATAGAACGAGTACATAGGTTAGGACCAGTATCCTCTTCAAGAAACAATGTGAGGCCAAGACCAATCCTAGCCAAATTTTTGAATTATCAAGACAAATTGATGTTTTTGCAAGCTTTTCGAAAGAGTCAGCCCATACTCCTGGAAGGGACAAAAATATTGTTGTTCCAGGATTATGCCGCAGATACTGCTTTTAAAAGAAAAGAGCTGGCACCGGTTTGCACCAAACTGATACAGCAAGGATTGCGTGCAACAATTGTTCATCCTGCTAAGCTTCGACTGGTCTATGATAACACCTCATATTTTTTTGAGTCTGCCAAAGCGGCAGAGGCCTTTTTGTCCAAAAATAACATAGCTCAATAGATTGTTTTTTTTTGAGCATGAATGGATCCATTGGGGTATTACCAGGTTGGGTTCCTTTCAGATTAGGGTACCAGACGGTCCAAACGTCTGGGTTTTGTCTTGTCTGTTTTTTGTTTTTTGGGTGTTTTTTTTTTTTTTTTTTTTTTTTTTTTTTTTTTTTTCTCTCCTTCTTCTCTCTTCCTCCCCCGCTACCGCCTCCCGTCTTGGGTTGTAGAGTTTATATAAAATGAATGGGATTAAATTTGTTTCCTGGAATATAGGAGGCCTTACTTCCCCTATTAAGAGAAAAACGATTATTTCTTATCTTAAGAAAATAGGCGCTTCTATTGCTTTTTTACAGGAAACACACTTGAAAACACAAGAAATCCTCAAACTCAAATCTGCATGGGTAAAAGAGGTCTTTTTTTCACCTAGTTGTAGTCGCAAAGGTGGAGTTGCTATTCTCTTGGGGAAAAAATTTAATTACGAGATAATTCAGAGTCAGTCAGATAAAGAGGGGAGATATATTATTTTGAAAATTAAGATTGCTGGTTGTTTGTATACGTTATGTAATGTATATGCCCCAAACGTTTTTGATTTGTCTTTCTGGGATGCGTTGCAGGCCAAGCTTATGACATCTGCAGAAGGCTTCCTCATTTTAGCTGGCGATTTTAACATGGCTCCGCAGTATCCATTAGATAGAATGAGGCAGCAGGAATTCTCTAAAAAAACCAAAAGGGATAATCTTGAGTCAAAGTTGTTTTCTAGGATCTTTTCTAACTTGAGAGTAAGGGACATTTGGAGACTCCAAAACCCAGATACGCGGGACTTTACGTGTCTGTCAAAGGCACATAAGTCATTGTCCCGGATTGACTTATTTTTGATTGATGAAAGACTATGTAAATCCAAAGTATCAGCTCAAATATTGCCTATAACGGTATCTGATCATGCCCCAATTTGTTTTGAATCTCAAATCGGCACATTTTTGCAGGCCAATAATCGCTTCTTCTATCCTAAGTTTTTGTCTTCTGATGTTAAGTTTAGAAATTTTTTGGAAACCAAATTTGCGGATTTCGCTATGTTTAATGTAGAGGCCAGGAGTCGGCCGTCTTTGTTTTGGGAAACGGCTAAAGCAGTGATGAGAGGGGAGATTCTTGCCTACACTATTAGGCGTTCAAAGAGTCTTAAAAAGCGTGAGAATGAACTGCTTCAGGCAGTCACAAATTCTTATAATCTATACTTACTGGAAAAGACACCCCAGAAGTGGGCCAAATACACTACTGCATTAGAGGCGAGAGACTCATTGTTGATATATAAAGCCACCCAAAAGGATATACGTTTTTCTGCAAAATTCTATAAGTACGGGAATAAGACGGGTAAACTTCTAGCTAGATTAGTTAAGCAAGATTTAGGATCCCAGTTAATTGACGGTCTCTATAGAAAGGGGCAAATAGCCAGCTCTCCACAGGACCTTATGCAAATTGTTTTTGATTATTATCAATCTATTTATTCGGCTAAACCAACTGATACCTTGGAACGTCAGAGGTTTTGGTCAGGCATCACGTTTCCATCATTAATAGCATCGTTAACGGAAGATCTTGAATCTCCTATTACTGAAGCAGAAGTGGCTAAAGCTATTAGTAAGTTGGGATATAATAAAGCATCGGGACCGGATGCAATACCTAATGAATTCTATAGATCGATACCAGATATTATAACACCGTACTTAACTACATTATTTAATCATATATATATAGAGGGCAATGCTCCTACATCTAGCTTTACCGCATCATTTACGTCCCTGATTTTAAAGAAGGGAAAAGATCCAAAAGCAATAGAATCTTATAGGCCAATCGCCCTCATGAATACGGATTATAAATTGTTAACTACAATCCTTGCACAGCGGCTGCAGTCCCTTCTCCCTTCTATTATCAATTCAGATCAGGCCGGGTTTATGAAGAATAGGAATTCTGCCGCCAAGATAAGAGAACTTTTGTTAACCTTAGACTTTTTTTTCAATACTACGATCTCCGACCAAAGGGGAGGAGTAAATGAAGCGGATTTGGCAATATTAGCCATAGACGCCGAAAAGGCCTTTGATTCAATCCATCACGATCATCTTTTAATTTCTTTAGAGAAGTTTGGGTTTAAAGGCAATTTCACGAATTTTATAGATAAACTATATCATACGGCTTCTACCAGACTAATAGTTAACGGCCAGCTGTCCCCAGAGATAACTCTTCAGAGGGGAACGAGGCAGGGGTGTCCCCTGTCCCCGCTCCTTTTCAACATCGCTATTGAACCTCTTGCACTAATGATAAGACAGAGGCTTGAGGGGATTGTAGTCGCTGGACGTAAAGTAAGAATAGCATTATATGCGGATGATATTCTTCTGTATTTAGCTAATATCCGTAGGAATTTACCAATTTTGATGGCCATTATACAACAGTTTGGATCCTTTTCAGGGTATAGGGTAAACATAAGTAAATCCGAATTTCTTTGGGTTAGGCAGACAAATGACTCTCCTATAAACATACCTTTTTCTATAGTAAAGGACTCGTTTAAATACCTGGGTATAAATATATCTAGTAACCCCGATACCTGGTATGCGCTGAATATCCCTCCTGTTTTAAACAAGGTTAGAGCAGCTCTCAAGAACTGGCAGAACTTGCCTCTGTCATTATCTGGGCGCATAGCAGTATATAAAATGATTCTACTACCTAAAATATTGTATGTTCTACAGAACACTCCTGTATTACTGAAGAAAAAGGATATTACCTTATTTAATTCATCTCTTCGAGCCTTCTTATGGCAGGACAGGAAGCCCAGAATGTCACTGGCAAAACTTTCTTTCCCAATTGGAGCTGGGGGTCTGGCTCTACCTGATTTAAAGGCATATAATTATGCTTTTCTAATTCGCATTGTAGCGGACTGGTTATTTCAGCGCAACTATGTTACAAATATTGATCTCGAGACTAGCATCATGTATCCTTTTGTACCGGCGGCACTTATACATATGGACACGCCCAATATTCCGTCCCATATTAGAAGATATAAAACAATACACAACATAATTCTTGCTTGGAAAAAGGTATGTAATCTGCTGGTAATAGAATATCATGTATCCCGATACTTGCCATTTGTAGGGAATCCACAATTTCAGGATGGTTCACCCTCTTTAATTTTTTTAAAATGGAATACTCGAGGGCTTAATGACGTTTCCCAGCTGCTTGATATAGAAGAAGGCTGCATACAATCATTTGATGCATTAAGATTGAAATTCAATCTTCCACATAGTAATTTTTATGCTTACCTTCAAGCCAGACACTACGCCATGAAGTTAGTAAATGAGTTCGGCTGGAACTGGTCTTTAGTGCAGCTGGACAGGTGGCTTATCTTGGTAAAGAACGGAATTACGTCAATCTCCCCATGCTATAGGTTACTGGTATCGGACAGAGGTACAATCAATCTTGATAAGATTGCGGGTAACTGGGCTAAACTCCTGGATAGAGAAGTTGATTCTAAAATACCTTCTACCTCAATCCAAGAGGTTGCTCGGACAACTCTCTCGTCTACATGGAGAGAATCACATGTCAAGTTGCTACATAGGACATATTTTACACCAGAAAAGGGAACAAGATGTGGGAAATCTAATTTCACTATCTGTCCTAAATGTTCACTTCCTTCTGCAGATCTCTTGCACATGTTATGGACGTGTCCAAAAATTAGGAATATCTGGTCTAAAGTTCAGTTTTGGCTCTGTAGAATACTGGGTCTCCCCTCGATAAGTCTGACAGATCTGAATGTAGTTTTTCTTTTTTCTAATCCAGAAGATAAGCAGCTTAATACTAAACTGATTAATATAACTATACTGGCTGTTCGATATCTGATTTTTAAAAAATGGAAAATGAACTCTGGTCCCAGTATATCTGAAATTAAAAATTGCTTAAAAAAGCAATGTGTTCTCGAACAACATAATGTTAATATTGATAACGACAATGATATCTCCAGGTTTTTTTTTAAAATGGTCAGCATTTATTAAAACATTTCCCCCTGCGGAAAGGGAATGTTTGATATATCTTTTACGTAATACTGAACTAGTCCTCCTAGGGAGGTGGTGACGGGGGTTTGAAGAGTTGCGGGTAGGGTCCCCTTTTTTTTTTTTTTTTTTTTTTTTTTTTTTTTTTTTTTGTTTTGTTTTGTTTTGTTGGTGTTTTGTGCTGTTTTTTTTTTTTTTTTTTTTTTTTTTTTTTCGTTTTCTTTTTCTTTTTCTTTTCTTTTTTTTGTTTTTTTGTTTGTTCTACAATGTGCTGTTAGTTATGTCTGGGTAAAATTAATATAAAATCATCCAACAAAGAATTAAGTATTATTGTAATGAAGGAAAACTATTATATTCTGGGGCAAGCCTTAGTTAATCAATGTTATACAGTCATTTTTTCTTTTTCTTTTTAATGATCATGTCTATTTTATGCCTGTTATTATGACGTCCAATTATTGCTCCATTATCTAAAATGTATTTACTTGAAAACCAAGTGGATTGTTCTTGTTTGATTTTTGTTTTTTTTTCTCTCTTTTCCTTGCCATTGACTGTCAGTGTATTTTGTTGGATATAAATAAAGACTTATAAAAAAAAAAAAAAAAAAAAAACTTTTCTTCCTTGGTCAAACCTATCACAGACATGACCCGTAAAGAGAATGATCCACTCCATTGGTCACCTACTGCCATTAAGACCTTTGATAGTCTTAAGACTGCCTTTGCTGCCGCTCCAGTTCTGGCTCATCCTAACCCTGTCCTGCCTTTCGTTCTTGAGGTCGATGCGTCTGAGACTGGAGTGGGTGCCCTCTTGTCTCAACGACCTACGCCTGATGGTTCCTTGCATCCGTGTGGTTTCTTCTCTAAGAAATTATCTCCAGCGGAGTGCAATTATGAAATTGGCGACAGGGAATTACTGGCCATAATTTTGGCACTCAAGGAATGGAGGCATCTTCTCGAGGGTACTAGCGTGCCAGTGCTCATTCTTACTGACCACAAGAATTAAACTTATCTATCTGAAGCAAAACGTTTGTCGCCCCGACAGATGGGCGCTATTTTTGTCTCGGTTTAATTATGTGGTCTCCTACCTGCCTGGTAGTAAGAATGTTACGGCTGATGCCCTCTCTCGACAATTTTCGCCTCTGTCCAAGGAGGAGTCTGTACCTACTCCTGTTATACCTCCTGACCATATTTTGGCTACCATATGTACTAATTTGACTTCTCCCTTGGGGGAGGAGATTCTGGCTGCACAAACCAATGCACCTCCTGAGAAACCTAGTGGTAAATGTTTTGTTCCTGAGAATCTTCAAACTAAACTTTTGTACACTTACCACTATCCTAAAGCTGCAGGTCACCCAGGCAAGAACCAAATGATTTGGTCTGTCACTCGACAATTCTGGTGGCCAGGTCTTCGTTCTGATGTTGCTGCGTATGTTGCCTCCTGCTCAGTTTGTGCACAGAATAAGACTCCTCAACGTCTTCCTGTGGGTCTTCTTCAACCTATTGCTAATGGTGAGCGTCCTTGGACACATCTTTTCATGGACTTCATTGTCGAGCTCCCTGTTTCCAATGGCAATACTGTTATCCTTATGGTGGTTGACCATTTTTCTAAAATGTCACATTGTATTCCCTTGATTAAGCTGCCTACCGCTCAGGAGCTTGCTTCAATTTTTGCCCGGGAGGTCTTCCGTTTACATGGGTTACCCAAGGAGATAGTGTCGGACCGGAGTAGCCAGTTTGTCTCCAGATTTTGGCATTCCTTTTGTGCTCAAATGGGGATCCAGCTATCCTTCTCCTCGGCATATCACCCTCAATCCAATGGGGCTGCAGAACGGTCTAATCAAGCTCTGGAACAGTTCCTCCGTTGCTATGTCTCAGATCACCACAATAATTGGTCTGAACTGTTACCTTTGGCAGAGTTTGCTCGTAATAGTGCTATTAATGCTTCCTCCAAGTTATCCCCGTTCATGGCGAATTATGGGTTTAAACCATCCTTGTTGCCCGATTCATTCATGTCTCAGGGTATTCCGGCTTTGGAGGAGCATATCCGGCAACTCCGTTCCACGTGGGTGCAGATTCAGGATTGCCTTCATCGTTCTATGCGGCGCCAAAAGTTCCAGGCTGATCGTCTGCCCACACTTTCCTACCAGGTTGGTGAGAGAGTTTGGCTGTCCTCCCACAACTTGAACCTTCATGTGGGTTGGCTCCCTGTTATGTTGGTCCTTTTCGAGTACTCCAACGGGTTAATCCTGTGGCCTACGCTCTTGACCTTCCTCCTGCTATGCGCATCTCCAATGTTTTTCATGTCTCCCTCTTGAAACCATTGGTTTGTAATCAGTTTACCACTGTGTTGCCTCGTCCCCGTCCTATCTTTGTTGACAACCATGAGGAGTATGAGGTCAGCAGCATTAATGACTCTCGTATGTCCAGGGGTCGTGTACAGTATCTGGTTCACTGGAGGGGCTACGGTCCAGAGGAGCGTTCTTGGGTTCCCTCCTCTGATGTTCATGCTCCTGCCCTCCTCCGTGCCTTCCATGCCCGTTTCCCCAATAAGCCTTTTCTCCTCCCACGGGGGAGGGGTCGTTGAGGGTAGCGTACTGTCAGGGTTTTTCCCTGTTTTGTTTGCCATGTGCTGCTGGCAGCCATTTTACTCACCTCTCTTCCTGACTATGGTGCATTGTGGGGGATGCTGCTCATTTCCTGCACTTCCTTTTATGGCCAGACTGGTGTGCATCATCCATGTGAGACAGGATGCAGTCTCAGAATTGTGATGTCATCACTTATTATTTAAAGGGCATTTGCTCAGTATGCTTTGCCTTTGCGTTGTCTCAGACCTGTTTGTGAGAGTTCCTGTGTCTTACCTGGCTGCCTGACGTCCTTCCTTGTTCCTTATTCCGGCTCGTCTGACTATTCGCTTTGGCTCCTGACTCGGCTCGTCTGACTACCAGCTCTGGTTTTGACTCCTGGCTTGTTATTTGACTTGTGGACATTTTATTATTTTTTGCTATTAATAAAGGTGTGATTATTTTTGCACTTCTCGTCTCAGTCTGATTCCTGGCACCCTGACAGACTGTTCCTGCTTGGCAGAGGAAGGCTTACCTTTAAAGTTTTAAAAGGAAGAAAATTACTTTCTGCTTATTCCTATTATCCTGAGGGAGGAAATGACCCTTTCCTCCCGTAATGTCTGAAATAATTTCAGCCAAGCCCGGCCCAAACAAGGTCTTACCTTAGCTTAGACTTAGATGACACATCCGCAGACTAGGACTTCAGCCATAAAGCTCTGAGGGCCAGTATGGCAAAGCCAGAAATGTTTGCTCCCAACTTAATAACTTGTAGGGAAGCATCCGTAATAAAGGAATTGGCCAACTTAAGAGCCTTGAACCTATCCTGGATCTCTTCAAGGGGAGTATCTGTCTGACTAGAATTAGACAATGCATCAAACCAGTATGCTGCCGCGCTGGTGACAATAGCAATACACACTGCAGGTTGCCATTGTAAACCCTGGTGTACATACATCTTTTTAAGTAACCCTTACAACTTCTTATCCATAGGATCCTTAAAAGAACAGCTATCCTCTATGGGGATAGTGGTTCTCCTAGCCAAAGTAGAAATTGCCCCTTCCACCTTGGGGATCTTCTGCCAAGACTCCTTGATAGAGTCAGCTATTGGAAACATCTTAAAAATTGGGTATGGAGAAAAAGGGATACCAGGTCTCTTCCATTCCCGAGCAATAATCTCTGTAGCCTGGTCTGGTACAGGAAAAACCTCCACCACGGAAGTTACATCAAAGTATTTGTTTAGCTTACTAGACTTCTTCAGTCGAGTCGGAATCATCTAAGGTGGCCAAAACCTCCTTAAAAGGGACAGTAAAACCAAACATTTTCTTTCATTATTTAGATAGATAATACAATTTTTAAAAAGTTTCCAATTTACTTCTATTATCAAATTTGTTTCAATCTCATGTTATTTTTTGTTGAAGGGATACCTAGGTAGGTAGCGTGCACATGACAGGAAATAGTGCTGCCATCTAGTGCTCCTGCTAATGTATAACATTGTTGCAAAACTGCTACCATATAGTGTTGTGGACACATGCACACTCAGGAGCTTACATCCCAGGTTTTTAACAAAGGATAACAAGAAAACGAAGAGAATTTGATAGAAGTAAATTGGAAAGTTGTTTAAAATTGTATGCTCAATCTGATTCATGAATGAAAAATTTGGGGTTTTATGTCCCTTTAAGTAACAAACGGAGGTGTTCCAGCTGAAACCTGAAGGATACAACTTCAGCATCAGAAGAAGGAATTACACTGTCTGAGTCTGAGATTTCACCCTCAGATGCTACCGAAGTATCTTCCTCCTCAGACTTCAGGGAGGGAACATTTGGAATAGCTACGACTGTGTCAGAAACCTTACTCACTGATTATTTACATTTCCTCTTGCGCTTTCCCTGCAGCATGGAAAAAGCAGACAGGGCATCAGTTACCGCAGAGGATATGTGGGTAGCAATGTCTTGCAAAGTAACTCCAACTGGAGTGAGAGAGGAAGCGCAGGGCACTGCACGTGTAGACGATAATGTTTGGGACACTTGAGGAGAAAGCTGTGGCATATCATGAACAGGAGACCCCTGAACAGCATCCGCCTTAAATAATGATGGCTCAGAATCAAAAAGTCTATCCCTGTAATGCAATGTTCTCTCAATACATGAGGAACAAAAAGGGATTGGTGGTTCCACATTAGCATCAAAACACGAACTACAAGTAACATTTTGCAGGGCCTCTTGGTCCATCTTTACCCAATAAATTATTTATTATTATTTAACTTTGAAATTTATTGTCAAAAAAAGGTTACTGTCCGTTTAAATTTTAAAGTAACTTTTTATTTTTATCAGAGCAGCGGCTCTATAGAAACCAAGACAGCCTCTACACCTCAGCGTACCTAACTGAAACTTCCCGGCCGGCATTAACTTCCTTTGCCAAAAGTAAAGCCGCCGAGAGTAACACCAAGTAAAAAAAACAAAAAACAAAAAAAACACTATCAATGTCATCCACCCTCCGGAACACACCGGAGACAAAACAGTAACTGAGCCTTATCAACAAATGATTTCTCTCGTCCCCAGTGCCTGCACAAACAGCCTCACATTATCCTATTAACCCATAATAGGATTAAATGTATTTAAAGTCCCAAACAGAGCTAACTGTTAAAGTGACAATATTTTCCCCTCTTC
Organism: Bombina bombina; assembly: GCF_027579735.1. NCBI lineage: Eukaryota > Metazoa > Chordata > Amphibia > Anura > Bombinatoridae > Bombina > Bombina bombina. The sequence continues at coordinate 537,937,709 of NC_069503.1, forward strand.
TATTTTAGAAAAATTAAATTTGGCACTTACCTCAATTTAAATCTGCCCGGCAGCAGGGCAGCTCACTAGGTTTGAGAGGCATCCTCCCTCACATGGACCTGTGGAAAAAGGAAAGACTGAATAATCTTACTCAGGCTTTCAAGTTAGGGCAGCAACAAACTGTTTGAGAGGCGCAGTGAGGATTATACCCCATAAGTTCCCAATCGCTTAAAAGCCATCACTGCTCTACTGAAGAGACTGATGTGGACTATGGCTAGACCCCAGAAAAGATCAGAGCAAACCTGCTCTGCTTTAAAATAATAAACTCTTGATTGAAGACATTTCTATCAGACACCTAAACTTTACCACCTCCTTGCAACTCAGGCAAAGAGAATGACTGGGGATTGTGGGAAGGTAAGTGATACTTAACAGCTTTGCTGTGGTGCTCTTTGCCTCCTCCTGCTGGCCAGGAGTGATATTCCCAACAGTAATTGATGATTCTGTGAACTCACCGTGTCATTAGAAAGAAATCGCTAACTTTTTCAAAATTTTAGGTTTCTCACTGAAATTATTTATAAACAGCTTCTGCAATTATGGCACAAATGGTTGTAAATGCTTCTCTGTGATCCCCTTTGTTCTGAAATAGCAGATATATATGGCTTTGGCGTTGCTTTTTGGTAATTAGAAGGCCGCTAAATGCCGCTGCGCACCACGCGTGTATTATGCCCAGCAGTGAAGGGGTTAATTAGGGAGCTTGTAGGGAGGGTGTAGGGTTAATTTTAGCTTTAGTGTAGTGTAGTAGAAAACCCCAAGTATTTATCTAGGCCCATTTTGGTATTTTTCATGCCAGCTTTTTACAGCCAAATGCGATCAAATAAAAAAAAATAGTTCACTTTTTCACAAACTTTAGGTTTCTCACGGAACTTATTTACAAACAGCTTGTGCAATTATGGCACAAATGGTTGTAAATGCTTCTCTGTGATCCCCTTTGTTCAGAAATAGCAGACATATATGGCTTTGGCATCGTTTTTTGGTAATTAGAAGGCCGCTAAATGCCGCTGCGCACCACACTTGTATTATGCCCAGCAGTGAAGGGGTTAATTAGGTAGCTTGTAGGATTAATTTCAGCTTTAGTGAAGAGATCAGCCTCCCACCTAACACATTCTACCACCTGATCCCTCCCAAACAGCTCTCTTCCCTCCACCACCCCACAATTTCCCCGCCATCTTAAGTACTGGCAGAAAGTCTGCCAGTACTAAAAAAAGTTGTTTTTTTATTTATTTATTTTTTAAATATGTATTCAGCTGTGATGGACTGCCCCTTAGCCCCCAACCTCCCTCATCCCCCCCAAACAGCATTCTAACCCTCCCCCAGCTACCTATTTTCTAGCCATCTTGGGTACTGGCAGCTGACTGCCAGTACCCAGTTTGCACCCCCCAAAAAAGTTTTTTTTTTTTTTAATTTTTTTTATAAAATATTAATTTTTCTGTAGTGTAGCTGCACCCCTCAATACCCCCTCCCCCTCCCAGATCCTTTAAACTTTATTTTTTCCCCCTCCCTTCTTCCCATTCATTTACATTGGTGTCAGTAGTTGCTGCGCGTGCGCGCGCCCCCACACGCTCCCGACACCCGGCGTACACATTGCACATACAGGAACCGGATGCCGGGTAGCGATGGACCACCCACCCGCCTCCCTGCTAAGGCTCCCACCCACCAACGATCGGCACCATCACTACCGGTGCAGAGAGGGACACAGAGTGGCTCTCTCTGCATTAGTGTGTAAAAAAATGGTATTGCAGGATGCCTCAATATCGAGGCATCACTGCAATACCTTGAAACTCAAGAGGACGTGCCAGGAACGTCCTTGGTCGTTAAAGGAATTTTGTTAGTAGAACGTTCCTGGCACGTCCTCGGTCGCAAAGGGGTTAAAAACCATTAAAATAATTTTCATATAAATATTATAGTATATTTTGTCAATTAATCACTGCATTGCATCAACAATGCATACAAAGTAAATATTTTAAATAGTTGCATTGTCTTGCAGTGCAGTGAATTCCCTTGTTAGTATTGTATATCTTATTTCCAGTCATGTGGCTTTTAAAGTCATGACATTTTTCTATGTAAGTTTTATTTTACTTTTTTGGACTAAGCACCATTTTAATAGCCTTCCTTTTAAGAGTTTCAGTTTATTTATATCTTCCTAGTGATATGGTCTCCGGGACAGTGCAAAATATTCTTGGTGAGGACTAAAGTGGAATAAAAACCTTGAATTTCCTCAGCTAATACCTCTTCTTATAGAGTCAAGAATCCTACAAGCCGTACCTACTGTTCTTTAGTTCTCATATTGTTCTTTGCTGCTCCTGAGCTTGCCTAGATAAACCTTTCAGCAATTGAAAACAAGAGGAGGAAGCACATTAAATAATAGAAGTAAATTGGAAAGTTGTTCGGATAAAAGTTGGATCGGATCATGGGGGACTGCCTATGAAGCTAGGCAACCCCCCCCCGAGTCTGATTTCCCATTAAACAAAAGGAGGAGGCTGCAGGATGCCAAAAAAGGGCGTTAAAGCCCAGCGTTGTTAGGACAGAATTGTACATCCTAAGGGAGTGAAGAGGTTAAAGGAACAATAAATACCTTGTAATTATACAACATTTCTGTTGTTTTGCTATAGATAACCAACCAAGTCTAAACAATTTTAAAACAAATTAACATGTTGTTTGCAGCTTATGATTTTTCAATAGCCAAAGTCTACCCAACCCTTGCCATATTTGAAGGAGCCAATTCAATTCTGCAGATGACAAGAATAGTCTATGTCATTATGCTTGTATAAAGTGCATTGTTTTGAAGTTGTCATCTGCTAAAGCCAATAAGTGAAAGATATGTAGTGGGGTTAGCCTTAAGTCTGTAGAATGCATTTCCAGCTCTAGAAATTAGAGAAGACATAATGTTCAGAGCTAAATTACATAAAAAGGGGGGAAAATAAATAAACAAAAAAATAATATTGCAAAGTTGTTTTACAACCTATACATTTTATATAAAAATCTCAAGGCATTAACTGCTTAATAATCTTCTCCTCTGTGCTGAGCTGTTTTGGAGTTTTTAGATGCTGATCACATTTAAGCCCCAGTCTAGGATTTCAGTGGGCCTTGGGTGTTTTTAGAGCTTAAGGGAGTTGAAATTGGGGGTTTGAATATCTACCCCTCCATCCAGTTCTCTTAACCTCCTAACTGCAGCATGGCACTTCAGGGTCTTCAGGGCTGGTGACATCACCATGTTCATCGATGGTGATGTCACTTGCATTCTGTATTCCCCGGAGAGGCTGGTGGCCATCTCGTATGTGGAGGTAAGTGCGGGGGAGTCACCCTGGATGTCAACCTGTGTTCGTCATCCACACTTAAGATACAATATGGATGACAAACACATGTGCTACAGGGGTTAAGGGGCAAACATTGTATACATGGAACATTAGTGCTATAGAATCTGGCTCAGGTTTTACCATTCAAGTGTTTCTAACTGCATTTCTGATGCTATAGATTGTCACTCCTGCACTGTTGCTGCATATCTCATTAAGCATATAAATAAATTAGCTAGAGCTAAGCATTTTTTATTATGGGAATAGCTCATATATTTACTTATTTTCTGTGGTCTTCGGAAATACAGGTTAAAGGGACACTGAACCCAAATTATTTCTTTATTTTTTGTGATTCAGATAAAGCATGCAAATTTAAGCAACTTTCTAATTTACTCCTATTATCAATTTTTCTTCATTCTCTTGCTATCTTTATTTGAAAAAGAAGGCATCTAAGCTAAGGAGCCAGACAATTTTTGGTTGATAACTTGAACAGCACTTTTTTTAATGGTGCTGTCCAATCAGCAAGGACAACCCAGGTTGTTCACCAAAAATGGGCCGGCATCTAAACCTACATTCTTGCTTTTCAAATAAATATACCAAGAGAATGAAGAAAATTTGATAATAGGAGTAAATTAGAAAGTTGCTTAAAATTGCATGCTCTATCTGAATCACAAAAGAAAAAATTTGGATTCAGTGTCCCTTTAAGGGTTCTTAGGGATTCTTTTTGTGCTACTTACAAGGTTTCCTTCAGTAGGGGCAATAGTATAAAGTATGCATTACTCATTTTACTGCAGTGCTATAAGGGTATCTTCACATGATCCGCTTGGGACCAGCTGTTCTCTGCAGCTCATGAGAGGTACACCTTTTCTGGCTGTTTACAATAAGTAGATACTGAGCAGGTTAATTTCCACTTGAGACTAGCAGTTCTCTTTGGCTCCTGAATGGTACTTAAACTATGTGTTTAAGTAATGTGTGGTGGTTATTTTAAAGGTGGTTAATTAAACACATAGATTGAAAAGGTCAATAGTGCATGTAGTTTCTTTTCACTATTATGGCCAATTAAACGGACCATATAAACCAATTTTAATATAACAGCATGTAATAGAAACTATTATAAAAAAAACATAATTTATGTAAGAACTTACCTGATAAATTCATTTCTTTCATATTGGCAAGAGTCCATGAGCTAGTGACATATGGAATATACAATCCTACCAGGAGGGGCAAAGTTTCTCAAACCTCATAATGCCTATAAATACTCCCCTCACCACACCCACAATTCAGTTTAACGAATAGCCAAGTAGTAGGGTGATAAAATAAGGAGTAAAAAAGCATACAAAAAAGAGGAACTGGAAATATAATTGTGCTTTTATACAAAAAATCATAACCACCAGAAACAGGGTGGGTCTCATGGACTCTTGCCAATATGAAAGAAATTAATTTATCAGTTAAGTTCTTACATAAATTATGTTTTCTTTCATGTAATTGGCAAGAGTCCATGAGCTAGTGACGTATGGGATAGAAATACCCAAGATGTGGAAGTCCACAGAAGAGTCACTAGAAATGGAGGGATAAAATAAAAACAGCCATTTTCCGCTGAAAAAAATAAATCCACAAAAAATAAGTTTCTCAAAATTAGAAAAAAAAACAACTTAAAACATTAGCAGAAGAATCAAACTGAAACAGATGCCTGAAGAACTTTTTCTACCAAAGACTGCTTCAAAAGAAGCAAATACATCAAAATAGTAAAATGTAGTAAATGTATGCAAAGAAGACCAAGTTTCTGCTTTGCAAATCTGATCAACTGAAGCTTCATTCTTAAAAGCCCAAGAAGTAGAGACTGATCTAGTAGAATGAGCTGTGATCCTCTGAGGTGGGGACTGTCCCACCTCCAAATAAGCTTTATGAATCAAAAGCTTCAACCAAGATGCCAAAGAAATGGCAGAATATTTCTGCCCTTTCCTAGAACCAGAGAAGACAACAAATAGACTAGAAGTCTTCCTGAAATCTTTAGTAGCTTCAACATAATATTTCAAAGCTCTTACAACATCCAAAGAATGCAAAGATTTTTCAAGAGCATTCTTGGGATTAGGACACAAGGAAGGAACAACAATTTCCCTACTAATGTTGTTAGAATTCACAACCTTAGGAAGAAATTTAAACAAAGTCCGCAAAACAGCCTTATCCTGGTGGAAAATCAGAAAAGGAGACTCACAAGAGAGAGCAGACAATTCGGAAACTCTTCTAGCTAAAGAGATAGCCAAAAGGAACAACACATTCCAATAAAGTAGTTTAATATCCAAAGCATGCATAGGCTCAAAAGGAGGAACCTGCAAAGTCTTCAAACCCAAATTAAGAGTCCAAGGAGGAGAGATTGATCTAATAACAGGCTTGATACGAACCAAAGCCTGAACAAAACAGTTAATATCAGGAAGCTTAGCAAGCTTTCTATGAAATAAAACAGAAAGAGCAGAGATTTGTCCCTTCAAAGTACTTGCAGACAAACCTTTATCCAAACCATCCTGAAGAAACTGTAAAATTCTAGGAATTCTAAAAGAATGCCAGGAGAATTTATGAGAAGAACACCATGAAATACAGGTCTTCCAAATTGGATAATAAATCTTTCTTGAAACAGACTTACGAGCCTGTAGCATAGTATTAATCAGAGTCAGAGAAACCTCTATAACTAAGCTTTAAGCGTTCAATTTCCATACCTTCAAATTTAACGAATTGAGATCCTGAAGGAAAAACTGCCCTTGAGACAGAAGGTCTGGTCTTAGAGGAAGTGGCCAAGGCTGGCAACCAGACATCCGAACAAGATCCGCAAACCGAAACCTGTGAGACCACGCTGGTGCTATCAAAAACACATACAATTGTTCCATAATGATCTTGGAGATCACTTTTGGAAGAAGAACTAGAGGCGGAAAGATATAGGCAGGTTGGTAAAACTAAGGAACTGCTAAAGTATCCACCATCTCTGCCTGAGGATCCCTGGCCCTGGACAGGTACCTGGGAAGTTTCTTGTTTAGATGAGAAGCCATCAGATCTATTCCTGGAAGACCCCGCATCTGTACAATCTGACAAAATACATCTGGATGGAGAGACCACTCCCTGGATGTAAGGTCTGACGGCTGAGATAATCCGCTTCCCAATTGTCTACACCTTGGATATGCACCGCAGAAATTAGACACAAGAGCTGGATTCTGCCCAAGAAAGTATCTGAGATACTTATTTCATAGCTAGGGGACTGCGAGTCCCACCCTGATGATTGACATATGCCACAGTTATGATATTGTCTGTCTGAAAACAAATGAATGGTTCTCTCTTTAACAGAGACCAAATCTGAAGAGCCCTGAAAATAGCACGGAGTTCTAAAATATTGATTAGTAACCTCGCCTCTTGAGGTTTCCAAATCCCTTGTGCTGTCAGAGATCCCAAGATAGCTCCCCAACCTGAAAGACTTGCGATCACAGTCCAGGTAGGACTAACAAAAGAGGCCTCCTGAATTAAACGATAATGGTCTAACCACCAAGTCAGAGAGAGTTGAATGTTGGGATTTAAGTATATCAATTGTGATATCCGGGTATAATCTCTGCACCATTGATTCAGCATACAAAGCTGTAGAGGTCTCATGTGAAAATGAGCAAAGGGGATTGCGTCCGATGCTGCACTCATGAGACCTAAAACTTTCATGCACATAGCCACTGAAGGGAATGATTGACACTGAAGGTTTCGACAAACTGAAACCAATTTCATTCATCTCTTATCTGTTAAGGACAGAGTCATGGACACTGAATCTATCTGGAAACCTAAAATGGTGACCCTTGTCTGAGGAATCAAGAAACTCTTTGGTAAATTGATCCTCCAACCATGTCTTTGAAGAAACAACACTAGTTGATTCATGTGAGATTCGGCTAAATGTAAAGACTGAGCTAGAACCAAGATATCGACCAAATAAGGAAACACTGCAAAACCCTGTCCTCTGATTACAGATAGAAGGGCACCAAGAACCTTCAAAAAGATCCTTGGAGCGGTTGCTAGGCCAAATGGAAGAGCAACAAATTGGTAATGCTTGTCTAGAAAAGAGAATCTCAGAAACCTATAGTGGTCTGGATGAATCGAAATGTGAAGATATGCATCCTGTAACTCTATCGTGGACATATAATGACCTTGCTGAACAAAAGGCAAAATAGTCCTTATAGTCACCATCTTGAAAATTGGGACGCTTACAAAACGATTCAACAAATTCAGATCCAGAACTGGCCTAAATTAATTTTCTTTCTTTGGGACAATGAATAGATTCGAATATGACCCCAGACCCTGTTCCTGAAATGGAACTGGTATTATTACCCCTGAAAGCTCTAGATCTGAAACGCACTTTAGAAAAGCCTGAGCCTTCACCGGATTTGCTGGAACATGAGAGAGAAATAATCTTCTCACAGGAGTTCTTACTCTGAATCCTATTCAAAACCCTTAAGAGACAATACTCTGAATCCACTGATTTTGAACAGAATCTGCCCAAATGTCTTGGAATAATTTCAATCTGCCCCACCAGCTGAACTGGATCGAGGGCCACACCTTCATGCAGACTTGGGGGCTGGCTTTGGTTTCTTAAAAGGCTTGGATTTATTCCAACTTGAAGGTTTCCAATTGGAACCAGAGTCTTTAGGGGAAGGATTGGTTTTGTGTTCCTTGTTCTGGAAGCTTTAGATTTACCCTTAGATCTTTTATCCTGAGGCAAAAAAACTCCCTTCCCTCACGTGATAGTTGAAATTATTGAATCCAACTGAGAACCAAATAAATTGTTACTTTGGAAAGAAAGAGATAGTAATCTAGACTTAGATACCATGTCAGCATTCCAAGATTTGAGACATAAAGCTCTTCTAGCTAAAATAGCTAAAGACATAGATTTAACATAAATTTTGATGATATCAAAAATAGCATCACAGAGAAAATGATTAGCATGTTGAAGCAAATGAACAATGCTAGACAAATCAGGATCTATTTCCTGTTGCGCTAAGCTATCCAACCAAAAGGTTGATGCAGCCGCAACTTCAGCAATAGCAATGGCAGGCCTGAGAAGATAGCCAGAAAATAAATAAGCTTTCCATAGATAAGATTCAAGTTTCCTATCTAAAGGATCTTTAAAAGAAGTACTGTCTTCCATAGGAATAGTAGTACGTTTGTCAACTTTGGAAACTTTTTCCCAAAACTCTAATCTAGCCACTAGCAAAGGGTACAACTTTTTAAACCTAGAAGAAGGAATGAAAGAAGTACCAGGCTTAATCCATTCCTTAGCAATCACATCAGAAATAGCATCAGTAACTGGAAAAACCTCAGGAGTAACCACAGGAAGTTTATAAACAGAATTGAAACGTTTACTAGTTTTGATATCAAGAGGACTAGACTCCTCAAAATCCAATGTAACCAACACTTATTTCAATAAGGAACGAATATACTCAATCTTGAAAAGAAAAGTAGATTTGTCAGTGTCAATGCCTGAGGTAGGATCTTCTGAATCAGAGAGATCCTCATCAAAGGAGGGGGATATTTCAGTATGTTGTTGGTCATTAGAAATGTCACCAAATTTATGAGAAGTTTTAAAAGATCTTTTACGTTTATTAGAAGGTGGAATAGCAGACAAAGCCTTCTTTATCGCATCAGCAATATAATTTTTCATATCAACAGGGATATCATGTACATTAGATGTTGAAGGGACAACAGAAACTGTACTAGTACTGATGGAAACATTTCCTGCATGCAAAAGCTTATCATGGCAACTGTTACATACTACAGCTGGAGATATAATCTCAGCTAATTTACAATAGATACACTTAGCTTTCGTAGAACTGTGATCAGGCAGCAGGGCTCCAACAGTTGCTTCTGAGACAGGATCAGATTGAGACATCTTGCAAAATGTAAAAGAAAAAACAACATTAAAGCAAAATTTACAATTTCCTTATATGGCAGTTTCAGGAATGGGAAAAAATGCAAACAGCATGGCCCTTTGAGTATATAGAAGGCAAGAGGCATATAGGAAGTGGGGTGAAAAATAAACTAAATTTTTTGGTGCCAAGTATGACGCACGACGCAAAAGGAAGTGAAATTTTTTTGGGCGCTAGCAACATCTGGAAATGACGCAACTCGCGTCATAACAGACGCAACCTCGTGCAAGGAAAACCTTGCATCAACTAAGAAGCCGGAAATGACGAACTTGCGTCATCAAAGACATACCTTCGCGCCCCAAAAATTCCTGCGACAAGGATTCGTGCGCCCTTGCACCCAAACTTTCAATTTGAAAAAAAGGACTATACCCCAGGCAAGATAAATAACTTCCTAAACAAGCTTCCCAAACTGAAACTGACAGTCTGCAAAAGGAAATATGCATAGACCTGACTCATGGCAAATATAAGTAAAATACATATATTTAAAACTTTATATAAATACATAAAGCGCCAAACCATAGCTGCGAGTGTCTTAAATAAGATAAAACATACTTACCGAAAGACACCCATCCACATATGGCAGATAGCCAAACCAGTACTGAAAGCTATCAGCAGAGGTAATGGTATATGAGAGTATATCGTCAATCTGAAAAGGGAGGTAGGAGATGAATCCCTACGACCGATAACAGAGAACCTTTGAAAAGATTTCCCTCAAGGAAAACCATAAAATCAATAGGCGATACTCCCTTCACATCCCTCTGACAAACACTGTACTCTGAGAGGAATTGGGCTTCAAAATGCTTAGAAGCGCTTATCATAGAAGAAATCATAGAAATCAAGCACAAACTTACTTCACCACCTCCATTGGAGGCAAAGTTTGTAAAACTGAATTGTGGGTGTGGTGAGGGGTGTATTTAAAGGCATTATGAGGTTTGGGAAACTATGCCCCTCCTGGTAGGATTGTATATTCCATACATCACTAGCTTATAGACTCTTGCCAATTACATGAAAGAAAACAGAATTTAAGCTTACCTGATAAATTTCTTTCTCTTGTGATGTATCGAGTCCACGGATTCATCCATACTTGTGGGATATTCTCCTTCCCTACAGGAAGTGGCAGAGAGAGCACCCACAGCAGAGCTGTCTATATAGCTCCTCCCTTAGCTCCACCCCCCAGTCATTCGACCGAAGGCTATGAAGAAAAAGGAGAAACTATAGGGTGCAGTGGTGACTGAAGTTTTTTAAAGAAAAATATATTACCTGTCTTAAATAGATAGGGCGGCCCGTGGACTCGATACATCACAAGAGAAAGAAATTGATCAGGTAAGCAAAAATTCTGTTTTCTTTTGTAAGATATATCGAGTCCACGGATTCATCCATACTTGTGGGATACCAATACCAAAGCTTTAGGACACGGATGAAGGGAGGGACAAGACAGGTACCTTAAACGGAAGGCACCACTGCTTCTAGAACCTTTCTCCCAAAAATAGCCTCCGAAGAAGCAAAAGTATCGAATTTGTAAAATTTGGGAAAAGTATGAAGCGAAGACCAAGTTGCCGCCTTACAAATCTGTTCAACAGAAGCCTCATTTTTAAAAGCCCATGTGGAAGCCACTGCTCTAGTAGAATGAGCAGTAATTCTATCAGGAGGCTGCTGGCCAGCAGTCTCATAAGCCAAACGGATGATGCTTTTGAGCCAAAAGGAAAGAGAGGTAGCCATAGCCTTTTGACCTCTCCACTTACCGGAATAAACAACAAACAATGAAGATGTTTGACGGAAATCTTAAGTTGCTTGTAAGTGGAACTTTAAAGCACGACCCACATCAAGATTGTGCAACAGACATTCCTTCTTTGATGAAGGATTAGGACAAAGTGAAGGAACAACAATCTCCTGATTGATATTCCTATTAGAAACAACCTTAGGAAGAAACCCAGGTTTGGTACGCAAAACCACCTTATCTGCATGGAAAACAAGGTAAGGTGAATCACACTGTAAAGCAGATAACTCAGAAACTCTTTGAGCCGAAGAGATAGCTACTAAAAACAAAACTTTCCAAGATAGAAGCTTAATATCTATGGAATGCATAGGTTCAAACGGAACCCCTTGAAGAACTTTAAGAACTAAGTTTAGGCTCCATGGCGGAGCAACAGGTTTAAATACAGGCTTGATCCTAACCAAGGCCTGACTAAAAGCTTGAACGTCTGGGACATCTGCCAGACGTTCGTGTAAAAGAATAGACAAAGCCAATATTTGTTCTTTTAAGGAACTAGCTGATAATCCCTTCTCCAATCCTTCTTGGAGAAAGGACAATATTCTAGGAATCCTAATCTTACTCCATGAGTAACCCTTGGATTCACACCAATAAAAATATTTGCGCCAAATCTTATGATAGATCTTCCTGGTGACAGGCTTTCTAGCTTGAATCAGGGCATCAATGACCGACTCAGAGAAACCACGCTTTGATAGAATCAGGCGTTCAATCTCCAAGCAGTCAGACGCAGAGAAATTAGATTTGGATGCGTGAATGGACCTTGGATTAGAAGGTCCTTCCTCATTGGCAGAGTCCACGGTGGAACCGATGACATGTCCACTAGGTCTGCATGCCAAGTCACCGAAGCTCTCTCCTGCTTGATTCTGGCAACCAGACGTGGGAGGAGAGGAAACGTGGAAATACATAGGCCAGATAAAAGGACCAGGGCACTGCTAGAGCATCTATCAGTACCGCCTGGGGATCCCGGGACCTGGACCCGTAACGAGGAAGTTTGGCATTCTGACGGGACACCATCAGATCCAATTCTGGTGTGCCCCATAGCTGAGTCAGCTGGGCAAATACCTCCAGATGGAGTTCCCACTCCCCCGGATGAAAAGTCTGACGACTTAGGAAATCCGCCTCCCAGTTTTCTACTCCTGGGATATGGATTGCTTAGAGATGGCAAGAGTGATCCTCCGCCCATCGGATTATTTTGGTTACCTCCATCATCGCTAGAGAACTCCGTGCTCCTCCTTGATGATTGATATAAGCTACAGTCGTGATGTTGTCCGACTGAAATCTGATGAATTTGGCTGAAGCAAGCTGGGGCCATGCCTGAAGCGCATTGAATATCGCTCTCAGTTCTAGAATGTTTATTGGGAGGAGAGTTTCCTCCTGAGACCATAAGCCCTGTGCTTTCAGGGAGTTCCAGACTGCACCTCAGCCTAACAGGCTGGCATCTGTCGTTACTATGAGCCACTCTGGCCTGCAGAAACACATTCCCTGAGACAGGTGGTCCTGAGACAACCACCAGAGAAGAGAATCTCTGGTCTCCTGGTCCAGATGCAGTTGAGAAGATAAATCTGCATAATCCCCATTCCACTGTTTGAGCATGCATAGTTGCAGTGGTCTGAGGTGTAGGCGGGCAAAAGGGACTATGTCCATTGCAAGTGGTTAAGAGTTTTGATTTTCTGACCTCCGTCAGAAATATTTTCATTTCTACCGTGTCTATCAGAGTCCCTAAGAAGGAAACTCTTGTGAGAGGGAAGAGAGAACTCTTTTTTATGTTAACCTTCCACCCGTGAGATCTCAGAAAAGCCAACACGATGTCCGTGTGAGACTTGAATTAAGATGTCGTCTAGATAAGGCGCCACTGCTATGCCTCGCGGCCTTAGAACCGCCAAAAGGGACCCTAGCACCTTTGTGAAAATTCTGGGAGCCGTGGCCAACCCGAAGGGAAGGGCCACAAACTGGTAATGCCTGTCCAAAAAGGCGAATCTAAGGAATTGATGATGATCTCTGTGAATAGGGATGTGTAGATACGCATCCTTTAAGTCCACGGTAGTCATATATTGACCCTCCTGGATCAGAGGTAGAATAGTCTGAATAGTCTCCATCTTGAATGATGGTACTCTGAGGAATTTGTTTAGAATTTTGAGATCCAAGATTGGTCTGAAAGTTCCCTCTTTTTTGGGAACCACAAACAGGTTTGAGTAAAACCCTAACCCTTGTTCTGCTTTTGGAACTGGGCGGATCACTCCCATGGTATGTAGGTCTTCTACACAGCGTAAGAACGCCTCTCTCTTTGTCTGGTTTGCAGACAATTGAGAAGTGTGAAACCTCCCCCTTGGGGGACAGTCTTTGAAGTCCAGAAGATATCCCTGGAACACAATTTCTAAAGCCCAGGAATCATGGAGATCTCTTGCCCAAGCCTGAGCAAAGAGAGAGAGTCTGCCCCCTACTAGATACGGTCTCGGATCGGGGGCTACCCCTTCATGCTGTCTTAGAGGCAGCTGCAGGCTTCTTGGCCTGTTTGCCCTTGTTCCAAGCCTGGTTAGGTCTCCAGACTGACTTGGATTGGGCAAAATTCCCCTCTTGCTTTGCAGCAGGGGAAGCTGAAGCAGGACCACCCTTGAAATTCCGAAAGGAATGAAAATTATTTTGTTTGGTCCTCAATTTATTTGTCTTATCCTGAGGGAGAGCATGGCCTTTCCCTCCAGTGATGTCTGAAATAATCTCTTTCAGTTCAGGCCTGAATAGGGTCTTTCCTTTGAAAGGGATGTTCAAAAGTTTAGATTTTGATGATACATCAGCAGACCAGGACTTAAGCCATAACGCCCTGCATGCTAAAATGGCAAAACCTGAATTCTTTGCCGCTAACTTAGCCAGTTGGAAAGCGGCATCTGTAATGAAAGAATTAGCCAACTTAAGAGCCTTAATTCTATCCATAATATCCTCTAATGGAGTCTCCATCTGAAGAGCCTCTTCTAGAGCCTCAAACCAGAAAGCAGCTGCAGTAGTTACAGGAACAATGCACGCAATAGGTTGGAGAAGAAAACCTTGATGAACAAAAATTTTCTTCGGGAGACCCTCTAATTTTTTATCCATAGGATCTTTGAAAGCACAACTGTCTTCGATAGGTATAGTTGTACGTTTAGATAGAGTAGAAATAGCTCCCTCCACCTTAGGAACCGTCTGCCACGAGTCCCGCATGGTGTCAGATATGGGAAACATTTTCTTAAAAACAGGAGGGAGAGCAAACGGAATACCTGGTTTATACCACTCCTTAGTAACAATATTCACAATCCTCTTAGGGACTGGAAAAACATCAGTGTAAACAGGAACCTCTAAGTATTTGTCCATTTTACACAATTTCTCTGGAACCACTATGGGGTCACAATCATCTAGAGTGGCTAATACCTCCCTGAGCAATAAGTGGAGGTGTTCAAGCTTAAATTTAAAGGCCGTCATGTCAGAATCTGTCTGAGGGAGCGTCTTTCCTGAATTAGAATAACAAATCCCTTACCCCTACTTCAGAACATTGTGAGGTTATATCAGATACGGCTACTAAAGCGTCAGACTGCTCAGCTTTACTTAACCCAGAGCCGTGACGCTTTCCTTGTAAACCAGGTAGTTTGGAAAAAACCTCTGTGAGGGTTTTATTCATAACTGTGGCCATGTCTTGTAAAGTAAATTAATTCGACGCATTAGAGGTACTTGGCGTCACTTGTGCGGGCGTTACTGGTTGTGACACTTGGGGAGAGCTAGATGTCAAAAACTCATTTCCTTCTGTCTGAGAATCATCTATTGCTATATTTTTCATTGCTAAAATATGCTCTTTATAATTTATAGACATATCAGTGCAAGTGGGACACATTCTAAGAGGGGGTTCCACAATGGCATCCAAACACATTAAACAAGGGTTTTCCTTAGTGTCAGACATGTTAAACAGGCTAGTAATGAAGCAAATAAGCTTGGAAAACACTTTATTCAAAGTAAATAATACTTAGAAAAAAACCGTACTGTGCCTTTAAGAGAAAAAAAGCTGGCCAAACTCTGCAAAACAGTGTAAAAAAGCAGTAAACTCAACGAAATTCTTACAGTAGCATCATAAAGCCTTAGTAACTTTGCACAGCTATGAAAATAAACAATTAACCCCTTAATGTAAAAACCGGATTGACAAAACTTCAAAAAACGGTAAAAAACGTTCAGCACCTACCTGCCCTTTATGAACGATTTGTGGGGAAAAAACTTCTTTACAGCCCTCAAACACAGCAGGACCCTCTGGAGAAGCAGTTGGATGTCTCTGAGGAAAAGAAACTGCGCAACTGAGGCGTGAAAATAGGCCCCTCCCACCTCAATGTCATGGGGCCTAAAGGAAATACAACAGAGTGTTTCCTAAACTAGCCATGTGGGTTAATAACCCTTAAACAAGCCACAAAGACCCCTTAAAGTCCCTCAAAAAACGTTATTGCAATAAAAATAAAAATGTTTTTCCTCATCAGTGTCACCAGTAACTAATGAGCCCTTTGTGTAAGCTGGGATTCTTACTAAGTCTCTGAATACAGCTTACCCTTCCCTCATGGGGATATTGTCAGCCTTTTCTAGAATTAACACAGTCTGTCTAGAAAAAATTAGACTGAACATACCTCAAAGCAGTTTAGCCTGCAAACTGTTCCCCCAACTGAAGTTTACCTGTACTCCTCAGTCCTTGTGAGAACAGCAGTGGATTTTAGTTACAAAGTGCTAAAATCATCATCCTCCCTGCAGAAATCTTCATCTCTTTTCTGCCAGAGAGTAAATAGTACACACCGGTACCATTTAAAATAACTAACTTTTGCTTGAGAAAATAAAAACTAAACATCGTTGTCACCACACTCATTTTGCCCTTCCTAGCAGTTAAACAGGCAGAGAGAATGACTGGGGGTGGAGCTAAGGGAGGAGCTATATAGACAGCTCTGCTGTGGGTGCTCTCTCTGCCACTTCCTTTAGGGAAGGAGAATATCCCACAAGTATGGATGAATCCGTGGACTTGATACATCTTACAAGAGAAATATGCACAAATACTGATTTAAAAATCCTGTATAAAACCTTTTAAAAAACTTTACTTTAAAGCTTCCTTTTTAGCACTGTTGATGCCCAGTAAAAGGTGCTGGGAAAGCAGGAAAAGCAGACACTCCCCCTCCCCTGCCTATGAAAAGACCCATTACACAAACAGGAGCAAGCAGGAGTCTGTAGACATCAGTATACATCTAAAGCTTTGGGGCTTGGTTAGGAGTCTGAAAATCAGCACAATGTTATTTAAAAATAAGCAAAACTATAAATTGTTACAAAAACACTCCCAGATGGGCTATATAAATGGATCATTTACAAAACATTTAAAACAAAGAAAAATCTAGTGTATAATGTCCCTTTAAATATACTTCTAATTGGATTAATATACTGCTCTAATATATTTTATTAATACTCTTGCTCACACAGGACTATTTGCTTAATTCCCACAAATAGTTAAAGTCAGCTTGAATGGTCTGCAGCAGAACACAGCTGCAAAACCAACCAGGGGTGACATCCACAGCAACCAATAACCAACCATGCTCAGCTGAGAATCAGCAGCGCGTAACCATTTACAGCTTAGTGGCGGTTAAACACATAGGTCTGAACAAACAATGGTGTAATAAAATGTGCTAGCACATTAGATCATTTTGTAATTAATGTTTTATTTCCCTTTAAAGAGAAAAAAAAAGAGCATTATCTTTGCAAACCGTTTCCTTTATTTATATATATATATATTTATATATAAAAACATATTTAAAAAATGATTTTAATAATATTTAAACACACTGCATTAGATGTCAGATACCACTTTAAAGGGACACTGAACTCAATTTTTTTCTTTCGATAGAGCATGCAATTTTAAGCAACTTTCTAATTCCTTTGTTCTCTTGCTATCTTTATTTGAAAAATAAGGCATCTAGGCTTTTTTTTTGGTTCAGACCTCTGGAAAGCACTTTTTTATAGGTGGATTAATTTATCCACCAATCAGCAAGAATAACCCAGTTTGTTCACCAAAAATGGGCCGGCATCTAAACTTACATTCTTGCATTTCAAATAAAGATACGAAGAGAATGAAGAAAATTTGATAATAGGAGTAAATTAGAAAGTTGCTTAAAATATCATGCTTTATCTGAATCACGAAAGAAAAAAAATTGGGTTCAGTGTCCCTTTAATGTCCTTTAAAGAGGAGGCTAATTTGACTGAATGCTGTTCATATGTAGATAAAGTTGAATTCGAAATTATGGATAAGTAAATTATGTAAAATAAAAAAAAAAATACCAGGCTAAGATTTTCACGAGTAGCGTTTTAATTTCTACTGTCTGTTCACTCCCGAGGAGTTATTTAAGATTTAGCACAACACAGTACTAAATGCAAGTCAATAGATTTTGCTTTACTCCCACACTGATTTAATCAGACTGCATTGTCTGTTTAAACATATTTTATTATTATATATCTATATTGTCTGAAATGTATTCTCCATTATCTCATGCTGTTACATTGTAGTGCTCTATTGCTCAAGGCTTGGGCTGCTGAGTTAGTCATTAAATAAACCAAACCATTAAGCCTGCAAAACGCGTATGGCCTGTTCTGCTATATTTTCTTTCTGTAGTTCTATGTTTTGTTTTTATTACATTTGAGAATAAAGTTGTTGTATTTTTTATATATATATAATTTTGGTAGTGGGTTTATTCTTGTTTTAGGGCTGCTGCTAATAGCACCAAGCATTTAACTTGTGGATATTCCCCTAACAGGAAACCTAACTTGGAATCTACATGATATTTCACAGGTGACAAACACTATTTTCTTCTTTTTCATCAGTAGAACCAAACGTGATTTATCCTAAGGAACCTTTCTACCAGGAGTGTGACTACAGAGGTCTCAACTGAGACTGTACCCACACTTCAAGGGAGCCCATCTGTCCCGCAATTAGTGGTGTTGCCACTACACAGGGGTCTGGTGAGGACAGGGCTTCCGCTGCATTATCCAAAAAATAATAAATTTCCATTCAGGTGTTTTTTGTAAAAAATCATATAAAAGTTCAACTTTATTCCATATTTCTTAAAACGGTAAGCATCATAAGCTGATGTGTTTCGGCTATATTATACGCCGTAATCATAGACCATAACTTTAAACTTCCTTAAAGGGACAGTCTACACTAAAATTGTTATTGTTTAAAAAGATAGACAATGCCTTTACTACCCCTTCCCCAGCTTTGCACAACCAACATTGATATATTAATATACTTTATAACATTTAAACCTCTAAATGTCTGCCTGTTTCTAAGCCATTATAGGCAGCCTCTTATCACATGCTTTTTTATTAGCTTTTCACAACAGGAGACTGCTAGTTCATGTTGGCCATATAGATAACATTGTGTTCACGCCCGAGGAGTTATTTAAGATTTAGCACAACACAGTACTAAATGCAAGTCAATAGATAA